>NW_025158514.1:0-1497 GCF_004010195.1 Chiloscyllium plagiosum
CTGTGTGAAATTATTGCCCACAGCATGGAATAATTGACGACTGGGTTCTCTAATGTGAGACCCTCAGAGGAACAGTGGATACTGGCATTCAATTTACACAAGGTCTGCCGGCTTAGGAGGGCGACTGGGCAACAGTCTGAAATAATGGCAGCATCAGTCGCAGTGGCAGGTTCAATACTGGAGTTAATGGGTTAGGGGAGTGGCTCTGTTATGCTTACTCCTGAAAACCCTACAATGCAGAGGGTCTTGCAACTCAGGTAATTTTCCGAGTTGGGAGCCGTAGACGGTTGAACAGACCCAGAATCCACCACAATATAAATGAGCAGCTCACCATCTCCACATCCATTATTGGAATTTCAGAGGGGGCGTTTGAGAGACATATTGAGATCGCCTGTGAAAGCTCCCACTCATGATAGCTGTAGTTAGTTTCTGGAGCACGGGGGAAGGGATCAGGCACAGTGTAGACAGCCTGTTGAAGCTGTCTCTGTTGTGTGGTGGACTGCTGTCGTGCCTGAGGGATAGGGAGAGAGAGGGTAGATGGCCCTGGACGACATTGCCTGTACCAGCACTGTCTCACTCAGTGTTCCAATTTCCCACTGTTCCAGCACTGCCTTCTTTGAATTGCCCTAATTTGCTGTACTGCCCTGGTGGTGTCCCTGTTGTTGTCGGTTTGCGCGAGGCAGTCGAATGGCCCCATCCGTTTTGGAGTAGTGAACAGCCCATTCCCGTCCAAGTTACCACGCTAGATTAAAGTGTCCGTCCAGCTCGTCGTTTGATTGTGCAACGTGAAAACGTGAGCATAAGTAAGGTCGACACGGCAAGCGTTTCGTTCTCTGCTAATGTAATGCTGGACGAGGAGTCCCCGACCTCCCTTAAGCGGACAATGACATCGGGCAAGTGCTTAGCTGCTCTGCAGACACTGGATAACAGCCCAAATTCGGCGTGCACTCTTGCACTGGCCGTTATTGCATCCTTCAGGGTGCTGTCCAGCCATTTTTCCCAGTCTGAAGCGGTGTTCCAGGGTTGTATGGGGATGTCAATAACAGGGCTAATGGTCACCCAGTGGGTTATATGCGCAAGCTGTAATATGGTCTGCACATCTTGGGACAGACAGGTGTATATACAGGAAATTTCGAGGACCCAATTGTAGAACGGGAGCAGTCAATTCAATGGGTCTGGGGCATCTTGTCGCATGGCCAAGACCACTGCGTGGATCCACGTATTATACAGGAGAGTGGACCCATTCATGATGCGAGAAACTGACAGTTGGTGCCTGTTAATTTCGGCAAGCAGTCGGGCTTCATGTGAGTTTGGAGTTTTGGGCAGCAGTCGTAATTCATACTGCCGCCGGTAATGTGTCCCATTGCGGTCTTGCTATGTAATGCATGGCAAAAAAATTGAGTCACTTCATTCAGGCCCAAAGGGTCTGGCTTTGAAGACAGTATGAGAAATTTCGGGAACTTCGGGTGGTGTGGCCGGATCTGGAATTATTGGGGT
>NW_025158515.1:0-1497 GCF_004010195.1 Chiloscyllium plagiosum
AAATCTGCAGCACAGAGGGATTAGGGTGTCCTTCCAGGAATCTGCTGCGCAGTGGGATTAGTGAGTCTTTACAGATGTCAGCAGCACAAAGGGATTAAGGAGTCCTTACAGAAATCAGCAGCGCAGGCTGGAATAGGTTTCCTTTCAGATATCAGCAACACAGAGGGATTAGGGCGTCTTTACAGAAATCAGCAACACAGAGGGATTAGGGATTCCTTACAGAAAACAGCTGCACAGAGGGATTAGGGAGTCTTTACACAAATCAGCAACACAGAGGGATTAGGGAATCCTTACAGAAAACAGCTGCACAGAGGAAATAGGGAGTCTTTACACAAATCAGCAACACAGAGGGATTAGGGAGTCTTTACAGAAATCAGCAGCACAGAGGGATTAGGGGGTCATTACAGAATTCAGCAACACAGAGGGATTAGGCAGTCCTTACATAAATCAGCAGCGCAGTGGGATTAGGCAGTCCTGACACAAATCAGCAACACAGAGGGATAGGGAGTCCTTACAGAAATCAGCAGCACAGAGGGATTAGGGAGTCCTTACAGAAATCAGCAACACAGTGGAATTAGGGAGTCCTTACAGAAATCAGCAGCATAGAGGGATTAGGGAGTCCTTACACAAATCAGCAACACAGAGGGATAGGGAGTCCTTACAGAAATCAGCAGCACAGAGGGATTAGGGAGTCCTTACAGAAATCAGCAACACAGTGGACTTAGGGAGTCCTTACAGAAATCTGCAACACAGAGGGATTAGGGAGTCCTTACTGAAATCTGCAACACAGAGGGATGAGGGAGTCCTTACACAAATCAGCAACACAGAGGGATAGGGAGTCCTTACAGAAATCAGCAACACAGAGGGATTAGGGAGTCCTTACAGAAATCAGCAGTACAGAGTGATTTGGGAGTCTTTACACAAATCTGCAACACAGATGGATTAGGGAGTTCTTACAGAAATGTGCATGACAGAGGGATTAGGGAGTCTTTACAGAAATCTGCAATACAGAGGGATTAGGGAGTCCTTCCTGAAATCAGCAGCACAGAGGGATTAGGGAGTCCTTACAGAAATCAGCACACAGAGGGATTAGGGAGTCCTTACAGAAATCAGCAACACAGTGGGATTAGGGCGTTCTTACGGAAATCCGCACACAGAGGGATTAGGGAGGCCTCATGGAAATCAGCAACACAGAGGGATTAGGGAGTCCTTACCGAAATCAGCAGTACAGAGGGAGTAGGGAGTCCTTACAGAAATCTGCAACACAGAGGGATTAGGGAGTCCTTACAAAAATCAGCAGTACAGAGGGATTGGGGAGTCCTTACAGAAATCTGCAGCGCAGAGGGATTAGGGAGTCCTTACAGAAATCTGCAACACAGAGGGATTAGGGAGTCTTTACAGAAACCTGCAGCACAGAGGGATTAGGGAGTCCTTACAGAAATCAGCAGCACAGAGGGATTAGGGAGTCCTTCCAGAAATCAGCAACACAGAGGGATT
>NW_025158516.1:0-1497 GCF_004010195.1 Chiloscyllium plagiosum
CACGTGTTAAGTTCCATTCGCTGACTGTTCCTCTGCTCACTATTTCGTGGCAGGGGTAACAAACCTGAGAACACTACTCTACTCGTCCTGCTCTTCAGCTTCCAACCTAACTGTCTGTAGTCACTTTTCAGTTAGTCAATCACTTTCATGTCAATATCATTGGTGCCAATATGTACTATGATTTCTGAATGCTCATCCTCCAACTTCAGAATCTTGCAAACTCGATTGGTGACATCCCGGAGCGTGGCACCAGGGGGGCAACATACCTTCCAGGAGTCCCTTTCCTGACCACAATATCTCTTGTCAATCCGCCAAACTACTGAATCCCCTACCACTAGCGCGTTTCTATTCCCCCGCTTCTCTTCTGAGCCACAGTGCCAGGGACCTGACAACCATGGCTTTCCTGTGGTAGGCTGTCCCCACCAGCAGTATCCAAAACAGTATACTTATTTCTGAGGGGATTGACCACAGGGGATTCCTGCTCTGTCCGTCGGTTCCATTTACTCCCCCGGACAGTAACCCAGCTGTCCTTATCCTGTGTCTGGGGTCTGACCACCTCCCTGTACATCTTGTCAGTTTCCCCCTCAGCCTCCGGATGATCCGTAGTTCATCCACCTCCAGTTCCAGTTCCCTAATTTGGTTTTCAAGGACCTGGAGTTGGCTGCACTTCCCGTGGATGTAGTCGACGGGAACATGGAAAGTGTCTCTCACCTGCCACATGCTGCAGGAGGAACATGCGACTGCCCTGACATCCATATCCCGCTAATCTGAAAATCCGCACGATCTAAACAATGGAAGTGAAGAGGGAGAAAAAAAAAACAGAAACCTGAAAACTTATCTAGTTTACAGAATTTTAGTAAGGTTAGAGGAGGTAGGTAGGAGGGCGGCCTGACGGTGAAAGACCTCGGGTTTCGACGTCACGCAGTTAAAAACTCCGCAGAAGTCATTCGCTGCTCCCTCACACCTCTCGGCAAATGGAGGCCCCGATGCCTGAACCCAGGTGTTAAAATGTTAGACTCATCTTCCAAAAAGTCCTTCGCTTCTCCCTCGCACCACTCAGCAAATGGAGGTTCCGACGCCTGATCAAAGGTTTTCATACCGTTAGACTCACCTTCCCAGAAGTCCTTCGCACCTTCCTTGCACCTCTCGTCAAATAGATTCCCCGACGCCTCACCGAAGGTTTTTGAACCGTTAGGCTCATCTTCCCAGAAGTCCTTTACTCCTCTCTTGCACCTCTCGGCAAATGGAGGCCCCGACGCCTGAACTAATGTTTTTAAACCTTAAGACCCACCTTTACAGAAGTCCTTCACTCCTCCCTTGCAACTCTCGGCAAATGGAGGTCCCGACGCCTGATCTAAGGTTTTAAACCATTGGACTGAACTTCCCAGACGTCCTTCATTCCTCCATCATACGTCTCAGCAAATAGAGGCCTCGACGCCTGATCTAAGGTTTTTAAATCGTTATATTCACCTTCCCAAAATTCCTTCATTCCTCCCT
>NW_025158517.1:0-1497 GCF_004010195.1 Chiloscyllium plagiosum
TTCAGCACATCAGCTTCCTCAATCTCTATGTAATCCAGCATGCACATCTGTTCTTCAAAGTTTTCATTCACTACAAAGTTGTTTCTTTCATAAAGGCAATAGCAAAAAAAACTCATTTAGGGCTTCCCCTACCTCTTCAGACTCCACACACGGTCTGGCACAGTGGTGAGCACTAGAGCGGTACGGTGGCACAGTGGCCAGCACTACTGCCTCACAGCGCCAGAGACCCGCGTTTAATTCCCGCCTCAGGCGGCTGACTGTGTGGTTTGCACATTCTCTGCGTGGGTTTCCTCCGCTTTCCTCCCACAGTCCAAAAGTGGGCAGGTTAGGTGAATTGGCCGTGCTAAATTGCCCGTAGTGATAGGTGCAGGGAAATGGGTCTGGGTGGGCCGGTTGCGGGGACTCGAAGGGCCTGATTCCACACTGTTAGCAATCTAATCACGCAAGTTACCTGATCGGCCCTACCCTTTTTTTGGCCATTCTCTTATTCCTCACAAAAGTGTAAAATGCCTTTGTGTTCTCCCTAATCCGTTCTGCCAAGACTTTCTCGTGCCCCCTCCTGGCTCTCCTTAGACCATTTTTGTGCTCCTTCCTCGTCTGCCTGTAATCCTTGAGAGCTGAGCTTGACCCAAGTTTCCTCCACCTTATGGAAGCTACCTTCTTCCTGTTGACGAGAAGCTCCACCGATCTCGTCATCCAAGGTTCCTTTATCTTCCCCTTTCTTGCCTGTCTCAGAGGGACATATTTAGCCATCAGTCATAACAACTGTAACTTAAACAATATGTAGAATGTGAGGCAGTTGTGGTCACTATGACCAAAATGCTCTCCCACCAGAAGACCTGATACCTGCTCCAGCTCGATTCCGAGCACCAAGTCTAGAATGGTCTCTCCCCTCGTCGGCCTGTTAACGCACTGTGCCGACCCTTGTAATAACAGACCAATGAGCCTTACTTCAGTTGTAAGTAAAGTGTTGGAAAAGGTTATAAGAAATAGGATTTATAATCAGCTAGAGAGGAATAAGTCGATTAGAGGTAGTCAACATAGTTTTGTGGCGGCTTGGTTGTGCCTCACAAACGTTTGATTTCTTTAAAATGTGACCAAAGTGTGTATAAGGGGAAAGCGGTTGATGTAGTGTGTAAGGATTTATGTACGGCGTTTAATAAGTTTCCCCATGGTAGGCTATTTCACAAAATACGGAGACACGGGATTGAGGGTGGATCAGAAATTGGCTAGCTGGAAGACATCAGAGGGCGGTAGATGATAGGAAATGTGTATCCTGGAGTTCAGTTACGAATGGTAAGGATCTAATTTGGGTCCTCTGCAGTTTGTCACTTTCATAAATGTCCTGGATGAGGGTAGAGAAGAAAGGGTTAGTAAATTTGCAGATGGTATTAAAGTCGGTGGAGTTGCAGATTGTGTTGGAGGATGTTGCAGGTTACAGAGGGACATATATAAGCTGCAGAACTGGCCTGAGAGGTGGCAAATGGAGTTTAATAC
>NW_025158518.1:0-1497 GCF_004010195.1 Chiloscyllium plagiosum
ACTGATGCCAATCTCCCCGTCTGATATAAACCAGCCCCACAGTCACTGACACTCATTCCCCCTGTCTGAGATAAATCATGCCCACAGTCACTGATACCAATCTCCCCCTGTCTGATGTAATCCAGCCCCACAGTCACTGATGCCAATCTCCCCTTGTCTTATATAAACCAGCCCCACAGTCACTGACACCAATGTCCTCCTGTCTGACATAAACCAGCCCCTTATTCAATGATACCAATCTCTGCCTGTCTGATATAAACCAGCCCCACAGCCTCTAACACCAATCTCAGCCTGTCTGATATAAACCAACCCCAATCTCCCCCTGTCTGATATAATCCAGCTCCAAAGTCACTGACGCCAGTCTCCCTTGTCTGATATAAACCAGCCCCAGAGTCACTGACACATATCTCCCCTTGTGTGATATAAACCAGCCCATGTCACTGACATCAATCTATTTTATATCATCCAGCCCCACAGTCACTGACGCCAATCTTCCCTTGTCTGATCTAAACCAGCCCCACAGTCACTGACGCCAATCTTCCCTTGTCTGATATAAACCAACCCACAGTCAGTGATGTCAAACTCCCCCTGTCTGATATTTACCACAGTCACTGACAGCATTGCCCTCCTGTCTGACATAAACCAGCACCTTATTCACTGACACCAATCTCTGCCTGTCTGATATAAACCAGCCCTACAGTCATTGACGCCAATATCCCCTTGTCTAATATAATCCAGCCCCACAGTCACTGACGCCAATCTCCCCCTGTCTGATATAAACCAGCCCCACAGACACTGACGCCAATCTCCCCCTGTCTGATATAAACCAGCCCCAGTTACTGACACCAATCTCCCCCTGTCTGATATAAACCAACCCTACAGACACTGACACCAATCTCCCCCTGTCTGATATAAACCAACCCATAGACACTGACACCAATCTCCCCCTGTCTGATATAACCCAGCGCCACAGTCACTGTCAACAATCTCCCCCTGTCTGATATAAACCAGCCCCACAGATACATGACACCAATCTCTGCCTGTCTGATATAAACCAGCCCCACAGACACTGACGCGAATCTCCCCTGTCTGATATAAACCAGCCCCACAGACACTGACACCAATCTCCCCCTGTCTGATGTAAAACAGTCCCACAGTCACTGATGCCAATCTCCTCCTGTTTGACATAAACCAGCCCCTTATTCACTGACACCAATCTCTGCCTGACTGATACAATCCAGCCCCACAGTCACTGACGCCAATCTCCCCTTGTCTGATATAAACCAGCCCGACAGTCACTGACACCAATCTCCCCTGTTTGATATAAACCAAACCACAGTCACTGACACCAATATCCCCCTGTCTGATATAATACAACACCATATACACTGACGCCAATCAACCCCTGTCTGATATAATCCAGCCCCACAGTCACTGACGCCAATCTCCCCCTGTCTTAGATAGATCAGCTCCACAGTCACTGACACCAATCTCCCC
>NW_025158519.1:0-494 GCF_004010195.1 Chiloscyllium plagiosum
CGAGCTGACTCTCTCTGTCTGTGTGCTGTACCGACCTGATTCTCTCTGTCTGTGTACAGTACCGAGCTGACTCTCTCTGTCTGTGTGCAGTACTAAGCTGACTCTCCCGGTCTGTGTGCAGTACCGAGCTGACTCTCTCTGTGTGTGCAGTACCGACCTGACTCTCTCTGTCTGTGTGCTGTACCGCGCTGACTCTCTCTGTCTGTGTGCAGTACCGAGCTGACTCTCTCTGTGTCTGTGTGCAGTACCGAGCTGGCTCTCCATCTCTGTGCTCAGTACCGAGCTGACTCTCCCTGTCTGTGTATATTCCCGAGCTGAATCTCTCTGTCAATGTGCTGTACCGAGCTGACTCTCTCTGTGTACAGTACCGACCTGGCTCTCCAACTGTGTGTGCTGTACCGAGCTGACTCTGTCTGTGTGCAATACCAAGCTGACTGTCCCTGTCTGTGTGCTGTACCGAGCTGACTCTGTGTGTGTGTGTGTGCAGTATTTAC
>NW_025158519.1:547-1497 GCF_004010195.1 Chiloscyllium plagiosum
TGTGCAGTACTAAGCTGACTCTCTCTGTCTGTGTCCAGTACCGAGCTGACTCGCTCTGTCTGTGTGCAGTACTGAGCTGACTCTCTGTCTGTGTACAGTACCGAGCTGACTCTCTCTGTCTGTGTGCAGCACCGAGCTGACTCTCTCTGTCTGTGTACAGCACCGAGCTGACTCTCCCTGTCTGTGTGCTGCACCAAGCTGACTCGCTCTGTCTGTGTGCAGTACTAAGCTGACTCTCTCTGTCTGTGTCCAGTACCGAGCTGACTCGCTCTGCCTGTGTGCTGCACTGCGCTGACTCTCTGTGTCTGTGTGCAGCACCGAGCTGACTGTCTCTGTCTGTGTACAGCACCGAGCTGACTCTCTCTGTCTGTGTGCAGTACCGAGCTGACTCTCCCGGTCTGTGTACAGTACCGAGCTGACTCTGTCTGTGTGCTGTACCAAGCTGACTCTCCCTGTCTGTGTGCAGTACCGAGCTGTCTCTCCATCTCTGTGTGCAGTATAGAGCTGACTCTCTCTGTCTGTGTCCTGCACTGAGCTGACTCTCTCTGTGTTCTGTACCGAGCTGACTCTCTCTGTCTGTGTACAGTACCGACCTGGCTCTCTCTGTCTGTGTGCTGTACCGAGCTGACTCTCCCTGTCTGTATGCTGTACCGAGCTGACTCTCCCTGTCTGTGTGCTGCTGTACCGAGCTGACTCTCTGTCTGTGTGCAGTACCGCGCTGACTCTCTCTGTGTGCTGTACCGAGCTGACTCTGTGTGTGTGTGTGTGCAGTATTTACCTGACTCTCTCTGCCTGTGTGCAGTACTGAGCTGACTCTCTCTGTGTCATTGTGCAGTACTCAGCTGACTCTCTCTGTCTGTGTCCAGTACCAAGCTGACTCGCTCTGTCTGTGTGCAGTACCGAGCTGACTCTCTCTGTGTGCTGTACCGAGCTGACTCTCTCTGTCTGTG
>NW_025158520.1:0-1497 GCF_004010195.1 Chiloscyllium plagiosum
GAAGCCAAAACTTGATGTATGAACCAACTCATACATGACAGCCATTTCAGCTGCTAATTTTGCTTTTGTAAATCTCTGTTCTTCTAATTGGTTCTCTCTATCACAGGAAGTCAAGTTTTGAAATCCTAGAAATTAATCGTATCTCTAAGAGCGTCATATGATTGGCATACTTTAATTTCCTTATCTACTTACCAAAATTACTTTGTTTGATACTTTCACACTCACTATAGATTTGAACAGACTCCCTGGTTAGATTCCTCAAACGTTGTCTGTCGGTCTCAAGCACATGCTGACATGCACTGCAGATGGATTTCTTTACGTCCTCATAGTCCCCGGAAACCTCCTCTGATAGTGGTCCAAATACCTCACCAGATCTACAGAGCAGCTTTGTTTGGATCGACAAATCTCATGTGACCTCTGGCCACTTAATTTCCTTCTCTACATTTTCAAATGTAATGAGAATAGCTTCGACATCTCTGCTCTCAACTTTATGCAATGTTTGGATGTATGTAAACAGATTGCTGCAAGGCATTTGGCGACTACATTTGGGTTGGAACAACATCTCTATCCTCCTCACTAAACCTACCTTCCACATTCATCTCCATTGATTTCAGTCAACTCTGTTGCGTGAGTGCAAATTTCTGAATTTGAAACTCTCTCTCGCTTTCTCCTATCTCATTTTCCCCTTCTTCTCTCTTTTTCCCCCTTTCCATGTTCTCTCTCTCTCTCCAGTGGTTCTCCTGGGGCCTTCCAATAATTTTGTATTTTTTTTTGCAAAAGCGATTTTTCCTTTTCTTTTTATTATGCCAGGGCAAGTCATATTCTCTTCTTCCCTCTTCTTGAAACCGTCATTAAAACTGTTTTGTTTCCTTTTTATGTTCAAGCTGCATCATCTGCAATTAAATTCTCGTCACTTCCAAAGATTCTTTAACATTTCCAGCAAATGTTAGTATCGAGCAATTGCGGTAATTAGTTTCCATTTCTCACAGCTGAAGGCAACTATGACTCTCGTTTGATTGCAATTTCCAGCAGGTTTGCCTTAGTCATCTTTTGTCAGCCCCAAAGTCACTTCTTCTAATCCAGAAAACTCAAAGTGACTCAACGACCTAGTACTGCACCAAGTGCTGTTTTAAACAACTGAATTCAACACCTGGTATTAAAGGCATTAAAACACTGCACTCGTTTCTCTATTTTTGTAATATTGTATCAACTAATACTTAACTTTTCAATGCGCCCTTTCTCTACGTCCTTTGCGTTAAAGGAATTTACTTTTACAATCCTAGGCCCCTTGTCACCTGACATTACACCATGCAACTGTATACAATTTTCGCTGCAGTGCTGTACTTCTGTATTAGAATACGCATGACTATAATAGCTAAATTAAAAATGGATCATTCACCTCTATATCGAAAAGGGATTGTTGTGCGAGAATTGTTATGAAAGTGTAGGTGTGGACTGTAAAGGCAGAGGGAAAGATCGTAAAGACTGACTCAAAGC
>NW_025158521.1:0-1497 GCF_004010195.1 Chiloscyllium plagiosum
TGTAATGTTTGAAAGCAATTTAGCTTTTTTTTTTTAGGTTGTGGGGATCATAACTTCAAACAATACATCAGATGTGGTCTCCGCAATGCCTTGTACCGATGCAGGAAAATACCGCTAAGTTCAAACCCGAGACACATTGCTCGAAACAGCATCATTCCATTTCCCTTCCAAATCAATTGCTGCATCTTCAGAATAACTTGATGTGATTCATCTACTAAGACACACAAATCCCTGTGTACCACCAAGTTCTGTATTCTCTCTCCATTTAACTTATTTACTGCTGTTTTGTTGTTTCCACAAAACACAAAGTTCCCGTCACCCACATTGTACTGATTTTATTTTGTCGCAGGTTTACTCACTGCCCTCCCCTTCTGTATGCCATTGCAGATTCTCTGCCTCCACTTGACGCCTTATTGAATGTTTGTCCTGGTGTATGAGCAAACTGTGCTCCAGTCCATTCAGCCCCTTCATCCAAGGCATTAGTCTGGATTGTCAACTAGTGATAAACTCACACTGATCCCTGAGGAATTGAACTAGTTCCAGCTTTCCAAGCTGAAAATTATCTCTACTCTGTATTTCCAGCTCGTTAGTCAGAGCTTCTCTCTCCCAGAAATGTTGTATGGCCTCTTCCTGTGCGATGTAATTTAGTCAATGTGTTGAATGAATGTGTTCTATTCCTGTGTAACTCCACTGAGGGGCAGAATGGTCTCCTCCTGTCTCATCATAACGCATCTGACTGGCTGAAAGGGGCTTTCCTCTCTATCTCTATTCGAGGGGCGAATTGGGAGGATCACATGTGGGATAAGAGCAGCAATTGACCATTCGGCCCCTCCAGCCTGCTGCACAGTTTAGAAACATCATGGTTGATATGAGTGTAGCTGACCACCCCCTTCCTGTCCATTCTCAGTAAACATTGACTCTTCTGCCCATCAAAGATCAGTCAAGGTCAGTCAATGACCCAGTCTTCACTGTTCCCTGGGGATGACAGCATCAAAGATTGCACAGTCCGAAGGAGAACTGAAAAACATTATCTCAAATGTCAATGGGAGATATTTTAATTTTAAAGTGTGTTAACCTGACAGCAAGTCGCCTCTTCTTCTGAGAAATAACAGCACAACAAATGGGAACAGACGTAGACCTGTCAGCTCCTCAAACCAATCCACAATCGCATTGAACGTTCAATAAAGTATTTATCAAACTCAGCCTCCATTGCCCACTCCAAAAAATATTCCTGTCATCTGAATGCCACATAGCATAGGAAATTGAAATAAGATCATTAGGCACACCAACTCTACATTGCTGTTCGGACCTGCCTGACATGTTTGTCAACACACTTACCCTGGATTCTCAATGTAACTCTGGATCCATGTTTTAATCAAAAAATATCTATCTCTGTATTAAAGACATGACTGTACCTGTGTCTCGATATGGCTACGTGTGTGTGTATATGTGTGTGTGTGTGTCTGTGTGTTCTGTGTTTATCTGTTTAATAGTAGG
>NW_025158522.1:0-1497 GCF_004010195.1 Chiloscyllium plagiosum
GTGGGTTAATAATGAATATCAGTGGTTGGTCTACCCCCAGAATTGGAAGCAAAGATGTCGAGGAAAGGAAGGTGGAGTCACTGGTGGATCAGGTGAAAGTGAGGGAGGGGTGAAATTTGAAAGTGAAATGAATGAACGTTTCTAATTATGGACAAGAGAGAGAAGCAGCAGCGATGATAACATATTTGTATCGGAGAAAGAGCGGTGGATGGGGCTGGAATAGAATTGGAACAAGGAGTGTTCTATGTACCCCATGAAGAAACAGGTAGAACGGGGCCACGTGTGTATCCATGCACCCCCTCTGTGTGGCACGAGCAGAATGAAGCAATGGGTCTGCACAGGCAGTTCTGTTTGTGGATTTTCAGGAAGAGATGGAAGCAAGCTCTGCTATCAGGCAGCCATCAGCTTGAGGCCGTTAAAGGGGGAGGGGTTAAGTGGGGTGGAAATCTCCAGATTGAATGTGGTCATTTTTCGTAGTTGAGACAATGGCCTGATATGCCATGTTGGAGTCATGGTCCAGGGGAAGATAGGAGGAGATATCTGAGAGCGGGTGCTCAATCTCTGCAATGTAGATGTTAGTCCACCAGACCACAGCAGCACCACCCTTATCAGCACAGGCTGAATAACACAGTCAGGATTGAATATAAGCACATGAAATGCAGTTAGTTCAGAGGGTGATAGGTTGGATTCCGTGAGGGGGAGAAGAAAATGAAGGCAACCAATGTTACATCGAGAGTACTTAATGAACAGATTGAGTTCAGATAAAAGTGTAGAGGGTGGGGTCCAGGTGTAGAGAGAGTGTTGGAGCTGGGTGATGGGGTATATTGAATAGGGAGAAGAGTCTTGTCCAAAACAATGTGCACTGAGGCGAAGACAGCAGAAGAACAGTTCAACATCATGTCGAGCCCAAAATTCATTAAGGTGGTGGCACGCAGAGGCAAAGTTCAGATATTTGCTGAGTTCAGAACATTCAGTATCAGAGAGTGGAAGTTCAGGAGGGATGGTGAATATACGACAGGATGTCGAGTTGGGGGAGGGCATAGAGTCAGAGGGTAGGGTATGGGAGGACAGGAGGCTTCCAGAGTATCATGGTATCTCTACATTGTTGCAAATTCGGGAGCCTACTACATCTGGTGGGCATGGCTAATGAGCTGGGGAATAAATTAGAATTGTGGACTTCTGCAGCCTTGACCCAATGTGATACGATGTTGTTGGACAGAGAAAATGTTGCTCTCAGTGGCACTAACATTGCACGATCAGTCCTCAGAAAGTAACCAGTTGAAAATAATCGGGAACATAATCTTATTGAAACGTACTGATTTTTTTGGGGTGGCACTCAACCTGCAAGCTTTAATCTTTCTGACAGTTTTGACAAAACTGTAAAAACATAATATGTCTTGATGTTATTAACAGGACAAATTTATCCATGGTTTTGGAAGGTACTAGCAAGGACAGAGTTTATTGGTCATTCCCAATAGCACTGGGGAAGGTGTCATT
>NW_025158523.1:0-1497 GCF_004010195.1 Chiloscyllium plagiosum
TGACCTGTCACACCTGTGCTTCTTCATTCCCACCTATCCACTACACCTTCATCTCTGAAATATCATGTTCACCCTCCACCTCCATCCACTTACTGCACTCTCAGCTACCTTCTCCCCAGCCCCGCCCCACTCCCATTTATCTCTCCATCCAATATGCTTTCAATCTCATTCCTGATGAAGGGCTTTTGCTTGAAATGTTCATTTTTTGTGCTCCTCAGTTGATGCCGGACCTGCTGTGCTTCTCCAACACCATTCTAATCTTGAGGGGAATCAGTTGATTGAGAGGGTTTTCAGATATTTTCTATTGTTGACCACTTTAGCAACTACCAGTTTCGGGAACAGCTAAAGGACTGAGCACAAGTCAGGTCACCAAATAAACATTTTTTTTTAAATTGTAAGATAAAACATGGAAGGCTGAAATATGCAACTTTGCCCATCAAGACTGTTTCACCAATGAGTTTATCACTGATTCCTTTCCAGGTCAGATTGCTATGGGCCTTGGAGGGGAACTTGCAAATGGTGGCGTTTCGTTGCATCTTCCAACCTTGTGCTTATAGTCAGGAGAGCTGTTGAGCTTTGAAGGTTCTGTCAAATATGCCCAATTGACTTACTCCAGTACATCCTGTAGTTGGTGCACTCTGTGGCAATTGTGCCTCGAATGAAGAGAATGAATATTGCAAGTATTGAAGAGGGTACAATCAAGTGACTGCATTGTCGTGGACCGTGTCCAGTTCCTTAAGTGTTACTGAAGTTACACCCTTTGAAGCAAGTGCAGAGTGTTATGTTCCACGTCTCATTTGTGCCTTGCAAACGATGTACGATTCACGGAGACACAAGTTGAGTTTACAATCAAAAAATGACGACCAAAGGACATGTTCTTGTTGTCAAATTGTTTATATAGCCAGTTTCGATCTGTTTATTTTTCTAAATACTAGCTCTGTGGACAATTACACGGGATAATTTGTTAAAGTAAAGCCATTGAATATCAGTGGGATATGATTAGATCCTCATTTGCCAGAGTTATCATTACTCTATTTCGTCCTTGTGTAGACCAATCTGATTCCAGTCGCTGTCTGATTTCAAGTTCGAATTCCCGTCCGTGCTTGAAATTTCAAACATTTCTTCGCATAAATATTTCCACCTGCCTTAATAATATGTAAGGATTCTGCAGGGGACAACAGAGATTAATGAACATGTTGTCAACACTGGAGAAAATGGAGCTTCGTGGAATGATTGGTTAGGCTGGGATTATTATCCTTGAAACAAAGGAGGCGGAGTGCAGCTCTATAATCACATAATCACATTTATACACGTTCAATATTCATGGAATCTTGACAGGGTAGTTACGGGCAGGTGGTTTACTCTCTGGTGTGAGGAGAGCACCAGAGGACATGAACTCAGAATTAGATATTGCCAATTTATTTCAGAAATGGAGAGTAATTTCTTTGCTCAGGGGCAGTGAACCCGTGGAACTCCTGACCAAAACTGTTGTTGAGG
>NW_025158524.1:0-1497 GCF_004010195.1 Chiloscyllium plagiosum
TGCCCATTTCCGCAGTTAAAAGAGGAGCTCATTTAGCATTTCAAGCTGGTTGCACATGGGCATGAGCTTGCATGCAGGAACAGGAAGAGTGACAGCACATTCAAAAGTCCTGCTCGTTACACAGGAAGAAGAGTGGTCTGTTCAGTGCATCGAGCTGTTAAACAGGAACAGGCAGAGCCCAATCAGATACTTAACCCTGTTCCATGAGACCAGGAGGAGTTATTCATCCCCACGAGACAGTTATACAGGAACAAGAGGGGAGTCATTGATATTCCAACACGACAAACTAATGAAACCGATAGAGGAGACCATGATGTTAATCATGGTTTCATTGTTTGTAGAACGTGTGCTGCTTCAATAACGTTTGCTGGCAGTGAGGACGGAAGCCAAATGATTTGTGCCAAGTCTAAAGGAGGCAACTTCCATCTCCGAGAAGACACACCCATGTTCTCCATGGAGGTCAGAATCTGTTGGATATAGTTAACTGTTGTAGCATGAAGGTATTGTGGCTGCTGTAGGGATTGCGGATAACGAGACTTTCAGTGGAGGACCACACACCGAATGCACTGTATCAATGTGGGAAGAGTTTATTCAAAGACTGGTCCTCTGTCTCTCTCATGCGAAATGGAGATTGGGTGTGGATCGAGGGGAATATTCTCAGAGGCTCTCAAACTATTGACAGTCATGTAACCCGAGTAAAAAAGAATCCATGGAATTTTTCGCCGTATCAGTGTCTATTTAGAACATCGTGAGTGACTGTCCCTGCTCCCAACGTTCAATGCAATCGCCTCTCATTGTCTCACAACGCCAGAGATTAATCTTCATTCTCTCCTCATGGCACCACCATCCCAGGGATTAGTCTGGTGATACCCCATTGCACTGTCTCTGTGGCAAGGCGATTATTCCTTATAAAGGAGAGAACGTCTGTCCACAACATCCCAAATGCTGCCTCAACAACACTCTCAGCCATGATCACAATAACTCTTTTTCTTCTTAGACATTTCCGTTTCTTTCCTGTAGCGTAAAATGTCTTTCTTTCTCTCTACACTGCTGGAAAGAATTAACACTTTTATAATGACGGTATTGTTTTTGCTGTCGGGATTATGGATAACACGACGTTCATTGCAGGATCACGCACCAATTGAACTGTATTAATGTTGGGAGAGTTTATTCAAAAGCCTGAACCTCTCTCTCTCTCTCTCTCTCTCTCTCTCTCTCTCCGCCCCCCTCTCTTTCTCCTCTCTTTCTCAGTCGAAATGGGGAGTGGACGTTTTTAGATAGAAAATTCTCAGAGGTTCTTAAACGATCGAGAATAATGCAATCTGAGTGAAAAAATGACATGCAACTTATCACCGTGTCAGCGTCTGTTTAGACCATCATGAGTGATTGTCCATCCCCATTAAGGTTCGTGAAACTTGAGAGAAAGTCTATCCACAGTACCCCAAATACTGCCTCAACAACAATCTCATAGATAATCAGATAGCACCTTTTCTCTCA
>NW_025158525.1:0-1497 GCF_004010195.1 Chiloscyllium plagiosum
CCCCCCACCACCTGACGAACACTGTGTACCACAACCTCCGCCCAAACCCAGACATGAGTAATATCCCAACAGTTAAGGAGAATCGGGGGCAGAGTTGAGAATGGTAGCCATTACAAAAGAGAAAGTGCTAAAAAAAGAGCCAAAAGGTCTAAAAATCGATAAATCTCCTGGCCCGGATGGGCTACATCCTCGAGTTCTGAGGGAGGTGGCTGAGGAAATAGCAGAGGCATTGGTTGTGATCTTTCAAAAATCACTAGATTCAAGGAAAGTCCCAAATGATTGGAAAATCACTGTTGTAACCTTGTTCAAGAAAGGATCAAGACAAAAGATGGAAAATTATAGGCAGATTAGCCTAATCTCGGTCTTAGGTAAAATTCTAGAATCCATTGTTAAGGATGAGATTTTTAAATTATTGGAAGTGTAGGGTTGGCTTAGAACAAGTCAGCATGGATTTAGTAAGGGGAGGTCGTGCCTGACAAACCTGTTAAAAATCTTTGAAGAGTTAACAAGTAGGTTCGAACAGGGAAACCCAGTGGATGTTATCTACCTAGACTTCCAAAAGGCCTTTGATTTGGTGTTTCACAGGAGGTTGCTGAGTAAGGTGAGGGCCCATGGTGTTTGAGGTGAGCTACTGGCATGGATTGGGGATTGGCTATCTGTTAGAAGGCAGAGAGGTGGGATAAAAGGTTCTTCTTCAGAATGGCAGTTAGTGACAAGTGGGATCCCACAGGGTTCAGTGTTGAGGCGCAGCTATTCACTTTATATATTAATGATCTGGGTGAAGGGACTGGGGACATTCTAGCGAAGTTTGCCGATGATACGAAGTTAGGTGGACAGGCAGGTAGTACTGAGGAGGTTGGGAGGCTACAGAAAGATTGAGGTAAAAACAATGACTGCAGATACTGGAAACCAGATTCTGGATTAGTGGTGCTGGAAGAGGGTTGAAATATAAAAGCAGCGATGTGCTACTGAGACGTTATAAAGCTCTGGTTCGGCCCCATTTAGAATACTGTGTCCAGTTTTGGGCCCCACACTTCAGGAAGGATATACTGGCACTGGAGCATGTCCAGCGGAGATTGACACAGATGATCCCTGGAATGGTAGGCCTAACATACTTTGAATGGCTGAGATCCTGGGATTGTATTCATTAGAGTTTAGAAGGTTGAGGGGAGATCTGATAGAAACTCACAAGATAATGCATGGCTTAGAAGGGGCGGACGCTGGGAATTTGTTTCTGTCAGGTGGGGAGACTAAGACCCATGGGTGCAGCCTTAGAATTAGAGGGGGTCTATTTAGAACGGAAATAATGTACTATTGCTTGGCATCTGAACCTATCACTTTGGATTCAGGCCAATGTGAAAGATGAGCAGAGATGATGGCCTCATTGTCTCATCACTAGATTATTAATTCAGAGACCGATGTTCAATGTCCACCATGGCAGATGGTAGAACTTCAATTCAATCTAAATCAAGACTTCTACTGTCTGATGGTGGCAAT
>NW_025158526.1:0-1497 GCF_004010195.1 Chiloscyllium plagiosum
ATTGTCATATTGACTGGAATGATTAGTTATATCCCATTCTCAATCCACCTCAAAGAACCAGCCCTGACACCATAAATCTGGAGGGGATATCTGTTCAGCATGAAGCATTGTGCAGACCAGTCTCATGTACTGCTGAACACAACCCTGCAATTGTTCCAGCCTGGAACACTGGGCAGACCATAGCAGTGCATTATCGATAAACCCAGATCAGAAATGAATTCAGCATGGAGCACTGTGCAGATAGGGCTGATGTACAGTACAACAAAAGCCACAATCTACCCAGAGAGGAAAGATATACAGACCACAGCAATGCATTGATCTATACATCCAGATAAGATATGCGAACAGGGTGTGGAACTGTGTCCACCACCCTAACTCTAACCCTAACATTGCTCAGCAACACTGTTTGAGATCACTGTCCAGCGTGGGGAAACTTGCACCCTATGCTGGGAGTGACAGAATGTGCAGCTCCCATCCATTTATAGCTACATACCTACACTGTGCCATGATAAGGGATACTTTGGGTGTGAACATGACTGACAGAGAGCTATTGCCTGGGAATCAGTTTAAATACCAACAAATGAGAGGAGTTTGGGGTACCGACAGAGAGGACGAAATTGTGAGACAATGCCCTGGATGGATGGGTTCGCAGGTTCCAGAATGTTGAAATATAAACTTTTCAACAGTATCCTGCAACATAAGCCAGTGTTTCCAGGAATGATGGGTGAACGGGATATTTGTGTGTGGTCAGATGATGGAGTATATTGAATGAGCATTTGTCTGCACCTTTGTTACATGGAGAAGGGTGAGTCCAGACTTCGATTCATTGCGCTGAATCTAACAATAACTTGTCTCAGTGACATTTTCATTGAGTGTGACAGAGGGATTGTCTGCACGAGGTCGTGTTAGTTTCCTGGTGATACCTTATTGAACTCACCTCATTAACTACCCAGCAACCCCATGGTGTCCTTCTCATTCAATGCCAGCCTGTTCTCCCACCCATTATGACTGAAGCTACTCACCATCGCCCGGATGCCCTGGATAAAATACATGATCCCAGGCACTGAGGCCATGTTTAAAATGCCAATGGGCACATAGTTCAGCTTTCTTAGTTCAGAGCTGTCCTGCACAGTTTACCCCGACCATGCCAAATGAGGGGCAAATATACGACGGTTTGTTGACAAGGACAAGGAGGTCCTGGTGGATGGGCTAGTACAGAGGAGGACCATTCTCTTCCCAGAGGGGGCCACACCACCCGAACATGGTCTGAGTTCACCACCCAGCTCAGTGCAGTATCTGCAGTCTGGAAAAATGTCCAGCAATATAGGACTTGCATAAATAACCTTCACCGCTCTATCAGGATAAGGGACACTTTATTTTCTCTGTTCCCTCACACTCACTGTATATCTGTTATAGCACCAACTCACGAACAAGGCTCATTCCCCACCACTCTCACTGCGTCACCTTCGCTGCCACCTCCCCCGGCCCTCCACTACG
>NW_025158527.1:0-1497 GCF_004010195.1 Chiloscyllium plagiosum
TATGAAGTACACGGGGATGTGCCAGAGATTTAAAGGGCATTGGAGGTATCCATCTGGGCACCAACTGTAAGGCAGGGATTTCAGTTCGATATGGGCGGAGGAACAGCTGCTCCTCTTAGTTGAGGGGACATGGGTTCAAGGGGAGGGGCAGGAGGGATGTGAGGGAAAGCCTTATTACCCAGAGGTGGGGGAGGTGACAGACTGGAATGTGCTGCCTGGGAGAGTGGGTCAAGGCACATTGCCTGCCATCTTTTCAGCAGGACCAGGATGGACACTTGACACATCATAGCATTCAGGGCCATGGGCCAAGTGTTGGTAAATGGGATTAGATTGAAGAATCATAGAATCCCTACAGTGTGGAAGCAGGCCATTTGGTCATTCACTCCCAGACTGACCCTCCGAAGGGCATCCTACCCAGACTCACCCCTACCCTGTAATCCTGCATTTCCCATGGTGAACCTGAACACCATTGGATATTATGGGCAAGTTAGTGCAGCCAATTCACCCTGACCTGCACATCTTTGGGCTGTGGGAGGAAACAGCAGCACCTGGAGGAAACCCACGCAGACACGGGGAGAATATGCAAACTCCACACAGACAGTCGCCCGAGGGTGGAATCGAACCTGGGTCCCTGACACTGTGAGGCAGCAGTGCTAACCACTTAGCCACCATACCCCTGTGAAGGTCAGGTGTTTCTCACATGTTGGTGGAGACTTGATGGGCTGAAGGGCCTCTTCGGCACTATGGTTCTCTCAGAATTCAGTACATCCTGCTGAAAGGTTTAGCGTCTCATTTCCCACAGTGCAACACTCCCTTGGCCCTGCGCTCGAGTGTTCGACTGGACGTTGTGTTGGGTTCTGGGCTGAAACTCTGAACCTTTTCACTTAGCGGTGAGAGTCTGTCCTCACAACCAAGGCTGACACAAAGGTTCGATCTGAAACAATTTGAGGGAAGTTCAAACTTTCGGATATAAGCAACAACTGCCTGAACGACAGCGGCACAAGTTTCTATTTCTTCAGTTCTCTATAGAAAAAACTAAAGGAATCATTCTCCAGGATATTCACAGGCATAATGTCTAAATGCATTGGAAACTGCAGAAGGAAAATCTTTTTCAGGTGATCCACAAACTTACTGCAGACCTCCATCAAATGTAGAACTGAAATGTTAATACAGACAAGATATAAAATGAAGATTAACATAAAGGTATAAGTCAGCGGGGAATAGATGATTTTTGTTGCATTGACTTCACTTGTTTGTTCATTGAAGTGCAATTAATGTCAATCATGATGTAACTGAATTATCTGAATGGAAATTTCCCTCAAATACGAGGCTCCCTTGTGTTTGAAGTGGTACAATGCCTCCCTCTGCTGGTCCCCCTACACCATTGCACAGGATTCAGTTCAGGTTCAACTTGCGAGTCGGGATTCAATGGGGGGAGAGAGGAAGGGAGCAGCTCACAACACGCACAGACTGGAGGAACACCACCTCATCTTCCGC
>NW_025158528.1:0-1497 GCF_004010195.1 Chiloscyllium plagiosum
CATAGATATGTGTAATATATGAATATGTGGTCCGAGCACCGACCCCTGAGGCATTCCACTCATCACAGGCCTCCAGTCCGACAATCATCCTTCCACGATTACCCTCTTTTTCCTATCATCAAGCCAATTTTGGACCTAATTTGCCAGCTCCCCCTCAATTCCATATGATCTAACCTTCCAGAGCAGAGTACCATGTGAAACCTTATTGAAGGCCTTACTGTAATCCATACAGACTATATATACAACAGTGCCCTTGCCAAAGTTACTGGTCACTTCATCAAAGCAGTCTAACAAATGTGTGAACCATAATCCCCCATTCACAAGGCTCTGTCTTTCCAAATGCATGTATATCTCCTCCCTCAGAATCTTCTCAAGTAACTTACCGGCTACATATTTTAGGTTTACTGGTCTATAGTTCTCCGGTTTATATTTGTAGCCCTTCTTGAATAACGGCACAGCATTCACTACCCTCCATTTGCCAGGACTTCACCCCGTTGGCTACCGCTGATGCAAAAGTACCAACCAGATCAGGACCAGGAGATTTATAGAAATACTACAAAGTCTGAAAAATATGTCTATTTATGCGGAGTGGACTCGATGGGCCGAATGGCCTTAATTCCACTCCTATGTCTATGTCTTATGGTCTTAATTAGGTAAAACACTCAAGAGTGAGAAAGTGAGTTAACAATGGTTAACAACAAATTAAAGATTACATGAATCACAGGAAGTGACTTCAGAAGAATTCCAGACATTGTGGAATCCTGAGAATTCTCAGAAATTTAAGATCCAGAAAAGGAGCGCCATGAAACGGGTAAGGAAATCAAAAAGCGAACATGCATGCAAACAAACAGGAATACAAAGACTGCAGAAATCTATGTTCTATATTTCAAAGGAAAGAGAAAAGCAAAGTCAAATGTGGAAATCTGCAATTTTGGAGATTATTATGGATAACAGGGAAATGGCCTAGCAAATAACCAATTACTTTCCATCTGTCTTCATGGAGGAAGATCCAGAAAATCACCCAGAAATACAACATCATTATATAAGACTTGTGGATCGAAAGACATAAAGTCAATTTATATTAGTAACAACACTTTACTTTAACATGCAGCTGGATTGAGCATTGCTAACCTTGACAAACAAAATGTACTTCAAACCAAAATCTTCAGAAAAAAACCACTAATAGAAGTATTAGTTGCACTGTCCATGACTGTGTTCTATTACCCAGTGCATTCTACTACGTTGTAGATAAATGGACATTCGTAAACGTGATCCAAGCACGATAGATGTACAGTAGTGATCCAAGCATCCAGAAAGGGAAGAAATTAGTTGCACTGTCGATGACTGTGTTCTATTACCCAGTGCATTCTACTACGGAAGCCGTTGTAGATAAATGGACATTCGTAAACGTGATCCAAGCACGATAGATGTACGGTAGTGATGCAAGCATCCAGAAGGGGAAGGAGAGATAGTGTGGAGAACTGCAGACCAATCAAC
>NW_025158529.1:0-1498 GCF_004010195.1 Chiloscyllium plagiosum
GCAGGTTATTAACCAACATGTTTATTTTGAAGAATTAGCTTTCAGAGCGCTGCCCGTTCATCAAGTGGTTGAAGGAGCAGCGCTCCGAAAGCCAGTGCTTCCAAATAAACATGTTGGACTATAGCCTGGTGTTGTGTGATTTTTAACTTTGTTTTTTGGAAAGAATGTTTTCTTTTTACAAATATACAGGCTGTTCAAGAATTCTATCATGCCTTTCATGATTTTCTTTTAGAGACCACTCATGTATAATTCATACAATTTTCACTGTAATCAGTATTTTAAATTTCCACAGTAAACATCTGGTTATCATTCTTGCCAATAAATACAAGAGCTTTCCTCTTACTTTACAGTTCAATAATTACACATGATACTTGTTGCTGAAAGTGGTATTTATTCTTTATCACAATTGGCCGAGGACACTGACAGCAAGACATGTTGATAGTCCTGATTTGTTCATGTTTTCACAGGTTTTCAGGCCATGTATTTCAAAAAGAAGTAATTTGACTTCGTTCAAAATTAAATGTAAACATTTTCAGATGAGGACCAATTAATTAGTACTTCCATGAATGTAAAGCACAATAACTTCACTTTACAGAGTCAAGATTCAAATTTGATCTGAATAAGCAAATAAACATTTTGAATGGAAAATATCTGAAAATGTTTACATTTAATTTTGAACGAAGTCAAATTACTTCTTTTTGAAATACATGGCCTGAAAACCTGATGAAAACATGAACAAATCAGGACTATCAACATGTCTTGCTGTCAGTGTCCTCGGCCAATTGTGATAAAGAACAAGTATCATGCGTAATTATTGAACTGAAAAGTAAGAGGAAAGCTCTTGTATTTATTGGCAAGAATGATAACCAGATGTTTACTGTGGTTATTGCACTCAGTAACAATAAGATCAAGACCAATGGCTGTTAGAATCATTGGCCACTCGTAACGAAGAATAAACACTGCTTTGAGCAATATGTATCATGGATAATTACTGAACAGAAATTTCAGAGGACACCCATTCTACTTATTGGAGGGAATGATGACCAGATGCTTACTGTGGTGATTCTTCTCAGGAACAATAAGACAATTGCTCAGATTATTTCCTGAACAGTAATTAGATGGTCATGAAGACCATTGTGTGGCTTTATGTATTGTGCTTTGTGTGAGCATTGATTTCAATAACACTGTGATAGTATACAAGTGTGCAGCTGAGGTGAGTTGGTCATGTTAAATTGCCCATGATGCATGGATGTTTCAGGTTAGGTGCATTATATTTTGTTAGAGTGGTGCTGGAAAAGCACAGCAGTTCAGGCAGCATCCGAGGAGCAGTGAAATCGACGTTTCGGGCAAAAGCCCTTCATTAGGAATACAGCCTATATTCCTGATGAAGGGCTTTTGCCCGAAACGTTGATTTTACTGCTACTCGGATGTGCCTAAACTGCTGTGCTTTTCCAGCACCACTCTCGTCTAAACTCTGGTTTCCAGTATCTGCAGTCAT
>NW_025158530.1:0-1498 GCF_004010195.1 Chiloscyllium plagiosum
TCCTGTGGAGGCTGGAGGAGGTGACTGAAAAGGAATGTGTGAAGGGTTTGGAGAGGTTTACTGTGACAGGGAGGATTATAGGAGGTCGTGTTCATTGGTGAAACATATATTGTCGTCTTTTCCCCAGAAATGGTAATAAGCAACTGTTTCAAAAGATTCAATGAGATTACATGCACATGGAGGGGAGTAGGAAGAGAAGAGTTTGCTGAGATTTGGACTATTTTGTAGAGATAGAAGAGATTTATTATGATCGTGAGGGTTGCAGAGATGAAATAACGTGATAGGGAGGGTAGTAGAGGCAGGATGGCGTACAGTGATAGTGAGGAGCTGGAAGAGGTTACTGTGATAGTGAGCTTTGTGGTGATGTCTTTTGAAATTGGATGAACTTAGTAATGCAGAGGGGTGTAGACACTAGATGGTTCTTCAGACAGAAGGTGTTTATAGAGAGGGGGCTGTACGGAGTGGGCTTGGATGCAGCCACAAAGAGAAGTTTCAGGTACATCGATGGTATTAGTAGCTACAGGAGGTTACAGAGTCAGAAAAGTTAGTAGTGATGGCAGGATGTAGAGTAACGAAGCATTGCCATGAGGGAGAAGGCCACAGCGACAGAGGAGATCACAGAGGATGGATGCGATTGCAGACATGGGGAAGGTTAAATTGGTTTCAGAACACTATGCACAGGGAGGGTTGTAGGGATTGGAGCAGGTTAAACTGGCAGGAAAGGCTGAAGAGATTGGAGGAGTTTACACAGTTTAGGAGGTCTGTTCGGAAGGTATGTTTTCAGAGGTCATGTGGTGATGTAGGACAGGAGGCAGGAATGTTATAGGGATTGAAGGTGACAGTGATATCATGCGCTGTACGGGCTGGAGGAAGGTATACAGATGGGGGTGGTTTGTAAAGGCTGGAGGATGTTACAGGGATAGGATGGGCTGTAGGTATTGTGCAAGATGACAGGAATAGAGATTATTGTAATGACTAAAGGAGGAGATTGTTGGGATTGGAAATATATTATTCAGATTGGAGCAGTTTACAGAGACAGGGAGAATATTCAACATTGGAATAGGTTTTAAATATAAAATGGGATTGGAGACAAGGGAAGAGTTTACAGAGATAGGAACTGTTCTCAGAGTTAGAAGCATTCAAGGCACAGGCTCAGATGAGGTGGACCGAAAGGTAAGTTTCCGTGCTGTATGACTCTACAATGGGACAACAGCGAATGTAGGAGAGGGAACAGAAAGATCTTAGGCTTCAATAGTACTTTCATAAGTGACGCCTGTTTTCCCCTCTGTTGTACTGATCTCACTGAGACTACACAGGCCTGGATTTATAACTGTTAACTCTCTATACTGCCTTAGGAAGGCTCAGGACAGCAGAGCTGAAACTCATCCTCTTACAAGAGGGTGGAGATTGAGCCAGGGAGCTTTATGACCTGTGTTTACCCTTCAGCACTGTATCTATGACATTTCCTGTGAGCTGAAGATTCTCACTCTTTAAATGC
>NW_025158531.1:0-1498 GCF_004010195.1 Chiloscyllium plagiosum
TGACGGTAGCATGATGTGGAGGAGCCGGTGGTGGCTGGGATGGGCAAACTTAAAAACCACACAACACCAGGTTCCAGTCCAGCAGGTTTATTTGGAGGCACTAGGTTTCAGAGCAATGCTTCATCAGGTGGTTGTGGAGCACAATCATAAGGCACAGAATTGAGAGCGGGATAAAGTGAGGGCTGTAGATGCTGGAGATCAGAGCGGAAAATGTGTTGCTGGAAAAGTGTAGCACGTCAGGCAGCATTCAAGGAACAGGAGAATCGACGTTTCGGGCATAAGCCCTTCTTCAGCCCTTATTCCTGAAGAAGGGCTTATGACCGAAATGTCGATTCTTCTGTTCCTTGGATGCTGCCTGACCTGCTGCGCTTTTCTAGCAACACATTTTCAGCACAGAATTTATAGCAACAGGATTGCAGTGTCATGGAATGTAATACCAAACAAATTTTGTTTAAGTTTTCAGCTTTTAGGATGATCACCTGCACTTTGAAAGCTGGTGCTGTGAGATAAACCTGTTGGACTATAACCTGGTCCAATCGATGCCTGCTAGATCCTGCCTAATGGCCCCAAGCCTGGCCCTGCTCCAGCTTCACACTTTAATCTGTGGACTTGACTGATCTTTTGCCATAACTATGTTAAAACTAACACAGTTGTGGTCACTGGACCCAAAGTGCTCTCTGACTGACACTTCAGTCACTTGCCCGACCACGTTTTCTGAGGGGACGTCCAGTGTTGCACACGCCTGAGTAGAGTTAGGCCTTGTTAAAGCTACAACTTGCTTTAGGAAACTTTCTTGGACACATTTGACAAACTGCACTCCGTCCGGGTCTTTTACTCTCTGGGTGGCTCAGTCAATACTGGGAAAATTAAATTCTCCAACCAATACTACTCTATTATTCCGACAGGTATCTCCAATCTCTCTGCACATCAGCTCCTCTAGTACCTGCTGGCTATTTGGGGGTCTATAATACCATCCCAACAGAGTGACCACCCCTGTTCTGTTTCTAAATTATAAACACGTGGCCTCATTTGATGACTCTTTCAGAATATCCTCTCTAATCACTGTTGTTATGTCCTCCCTTATCAAAAGGACAACTCCCCTCCTCACTTACTTGTCCTTCTGTCACTCCTGTAGTTTCTTTATCCTGGAACACTGAGCTGCCAGTCCGGCCCTTCTCTCAGCCATGTTTCGGTTATGGCTATAATATCCCAGTCCCCAGAGACAATCGATGCTCTGAGCTCATCTACCTCACCAGTCAAGCCTGATGCATTGAAATAAATGAACTTTAAACCTGAAGTCTTTTCCCTCCCTCGCCTGTGCCCCTTGACATCCTGAGTAGGAAAGTTACTCTCGATGGCTAATGTATTTTCCGCTGACCTTTCGATGTTCCCTCTCCTAGTCAGAGTCCCAACCTCCTGCCAAACTAGTTTAAACCTTCCAGGGTAACACGAGCAAATCTCCCTGCAGTAATAGTGGTGCTCCTCTGGTTCAAGTCTA
>NW_025158532.1:0-1498 GCF_004010195.1 Chiloscyllium plagiosum
AGATGCTGGGCGGCAAGGAATTCATTCAATGGTAATCAATATAGGAAGTCCTTAGCGTCGTCTGATGAGGGCAAACATATTTCGCTGTTATGAGGGATTGTCCCTCCATTAAATTGGGATCATTGCTACTAACGTGACAGAATCAGGACAACGTTTATTTTAAGGAAGTTCATAATCTAGTGTGATCACAGAGGAGTAGAATGCTCCAGCCGGCCTCCTCCGAATTTTCGGTTCCCTTTTTTTCTCCTTTTTAAAATATCTTTTCCATGATGTGGCTCCTTCGCGGATCTCAATCTGGCCTATGTGCAGCACATGTCAGGTTCTCTCGGCGTCAAGCAGCCTGGTCTCTTGGTGATTCATGGTTGTACCTGGCCCGATCTCTCGGCGGCAAGATGAACTAATCTCGTTTCAGTTTACGGCGGTTTCTCAGCTTCACATCCGAGTTGATCCTGTCCAATCATGTTGGCCTGGCAACAGGGATCATTGGAGTGGCGGCAGTTTCAGCAGTAGTGACGCAATCTATGGTGATGGCGTCGACAACAGACAGCAGGGCGAGATAAGCGCAGGACTCATCAATGTCTGCTGAAGTTTTAACTTACTTCTTTGTTATCCTCGTCTAACATTCTGTCAACCAATACTTAACTTTTCAACTCTTTTTTCTCTAGGCCCTTTGTGTCAACGTTTTTTTTTTATAATCCTAGTTGCCTTTGCACATCAGATGGCGGTAACGGTATACAATTTTCACTGTAGGGCTGTACCTCTATACTATAATACGCGTGACTATCGAACTGGGATTGTTGCGCGATAATTGTTATGAAGGTATAGGTGTGGACTGCAAAGTTAAGACAGAGGACAGATTCAAAGTAGAGACTGTGCTAAAAAAAAGTTTGAAAAAATGTTAGACTTGTTTGAAACAAATATCTGGAGTTGCGTTGCCATGGACCAAAAACAAATTGAAATTTAGCCAATCAATTTAAATTGTGCCCCAGGTTAGAAAATCCAATCGAAAGGGGGTCGGCAGGTCTTAAGACCTCCTCGTGGGTCTGCTCCCGGGCCTGGCCAATCTGGCCATAAACAGGTACTGGCATCTGACGTGGAGGTAGTCGTTAGGGCTGACTGACTGCTCCTCTTCCGTGGTTACGTGAGAGTCTGGGTGTCTCTGGAGAAAGAGCATGTGGTGTCCACCAGCACCCTGCAGTTGTTCAGGGAGAGGTGCGCGCTGCAGAGAGTGGAGTGTATTATTTCCCCGTCCAGTTCTATTTTGAATTGACCCCTGCCCTCCCCTTCACTGCTTGATCATGCTGCATTGCCGTTTGATGTGAAGGGCATTGCTTGTCACTGGCCACTTTGGTGTTTCTTTTATTCTTGGTGTTGGAAACTGAAGAAACGTTTGTGCACCTTGTGTCTTTCACTGTGTCTCACATTTGCACACACACAAAATGGCTGCAGGGGAATTATGAAGCATAATCACAGTTAGGCGGTAGTGTGGGGGTAATTA
>NW_025158533.1:0-1498 GCF_004010195.1 Chiloscyllium plagiosum
TTGCTGTCATGAGACTACATGACCCAACCATAACTTGTGTCTCCTTAAGCAAACCTAGTAGATCTTTTCACAAGACTGGACAGGGTAACTCTCGAAACGGAATTCCGGATGAAGGGGGGGAGTCCAGAACAAAGGGTCACCCTTTCGAAAACATGGAAACTGCCGAGCAAAGGAAGTAACTGTTGCAGTTTCTGAACAATACTTGCTTAAATAAAACACAGCTGAAAATGAATCATGTCTGAGCGTGGAGGTTCTCCCGCCAGAAAATATCATCAAAACACATTGGAACAATTCAGGAATTGGTTCATTTGACTAAACAGACACAAGTGGAAAGGGGTGGTGCTGGAAAGGCACAGCTGGTCACGCAGCATTCCAGGAACAGGAAAGTCGATGTTTCGAGCAAAAGCTCTTCATCAGCATCTTCAATCTTGATGAAGACCTTATGCTCGAATCGTCGACTCTGTGGGTCCTCAGATGCTGCCTGAGCCGCTGTGCTTTTCCAACACCACACCATCCGACGCTGATCGCTAGCATCTGCAAATCAGTCATCACTTTGTCCATAACTGACACAAGACACACTCACTTGTAACAACAATATTAACAGGTTGACTCAGAGAGCTGGGTGACCATTGCTCTGCCACCTCAGGCCGATAGGAACATTGATAGCTCCCTTGGTCGCTGGTGGTGACGTTTTCAGTGACATATGTGAGGGCTCCTTGTCCGATGATGAGAGAATTCGAGTCCTTCAGCAACTCCAGATGTCCAGTCAAGTTGCTGTGTGGAACTGTGCAATTAATAGTGAGTGAATCTCCAGCCACGTAGAGTGCCAATGAAGGGCTGACAGAGATTGTCGGCTCCGTTGAAGCTTCTAAAAAGAGGAAAATCGGCAAAGGAGATTTCAGAAATCTGCAATTGTATTCTGTCTGACTAATGTGTGGGATATTCTCGTTATTGCCAACTAGAAAGGTTAGAGTGTCAATCATGTGATAGGAGACCGATTTACCATTCTGTTTAATGTTACTGGAATTCAAATGTACTGAAACATGAGGAATGTAGAATGATAGAAATCTGCAATTGTATTATGTCAGATTAATGTGTGGGATGTTCTCGTTATTGACAACCAAATTAGATTTGAGTCCCGACAGTGTGGAAACAGGCCCTTCGGCCCAACAAGTCCACACTGACCCTCTGACGAGCCACCCACACAGACCCATTCTCCTACATTTACCCCTGACTAATGCACCTAACACTACGGGCAATTTAGCATGGTCAATTCACCTGACTTGCACATCTTTGGACTCTGCCAGGAAACAGGAACACCAGGAGAAACTCACGCCGACACGGAGAGAATGTGCAAACCCCACACAGACAGGTGCCCGAAGCGGGAATTGAACTTGGCATCCTGACACCATAAGGCAGCAGCGCTAACCACTGAGTCAACGTGCCACCCAAACATTCTGCCGTCCCAACTATAAACGGTGGAGTATCAATCACGTGC
>NW_025158534.1:0-1498 GCF_004010195.1 Chiloscyllium plagiosum
CCGGGTCCGTGTGGACGATCCGGGTCCGTGTGGGATATCCGGGTCCGTGTGGATGATCCGGGTCCGTGTGGACGATCCGGGTCCGTGTGGGAGATCAGGTCCGTGTGGGAGATCCCGGGTCCGTGTGGACGATCCGGGTCCGTGTGGACGATCCGGGTCCGTGTGGACGATCCGGGTCCGTGTGGGAGATCCGGGTCCGTGTGGGAGATCCGGGTCCGTGTGGACGATCCGGGTCCGTGTGGACGATCCGGGTCCGTGTGGGGGATTCGGGTCCGTGTGGGAGATCCGGGTCCGTGTGGGAGATCCGGGTCCGTGTGGGAGGTCCGGGTCCGTGTGGATGATCCGGGTCCGTGTGGGGTATCCGGGTCCGTGTGAACGATCCGGGTCCGTGTGGACGATCCGGGTCCGTGTGGGAGATCCGGGTCCGTGTGGACGATCCGGGTCCGTGTGGGGGATCCGGGTCCGTGTGGACGATCCGGGTCCGTGTGGATGATCCGGGTCCGTGTGGACGATCCGGGTCCGTGTGGACGATCCGGGTCCTTGTGGACAATCCGGGTCCGTGTGGGAGATCCGGATCCGTGTGGGAGATCCGGGTCCGTGTGGGAGATCCGGGTCCGTGTGGGAGTTCCGGGTCCGTGTGGGAGATCCGGGTCCGTGTGGACGATCCGGGTCCGTGTGGGGGATCCGGGTCCGTGTGGACGATCCGGGTCCGTGTGGACGATCCGGGTCCGTGTGGGAGATCCGGGTCCGTGTTGGGAGATCGGGTCCGTGTGGGAGATCCGGGTCCGTGTGGGAGATCCGGGTCCGTGTGGACGATCCGGGTCCGTGTGGGGGATCCGGGTCCGTGTGGGGGATCCGGGTCCGTGTGGACGATCCGGGTCCGTGTGTGGGAGATCCGGGTCCGTGTGGACGATCCGGGTCCGTGTGTGGGATCCGGGTCCGTGTGGACGATCCGGGTCCGTGTGGACGATCCGGGTCCGTGTGGGGGATCCGGATCCGTGTGGACGATCCGGGTCCGTGTGGGAGATCCGTGTCCGTGTGGACGATCCGGGTCCGTGTGTGAGATCCGGGTCCGTGTGGACGATCCGTGTCCGTGTGGACGATCCGGGTCCGTGTGGACAATCCGGGTCTGTCTTGTGTCCACTGTGTGTCATTGTTACTTCCCTCGGAGTGTTCCCTATGATCCGGGCTCCAGGAGCTGGGAGTGTTGCTACTGTTCTCTCTGTAATCCCATCCTCTTGTTAACTCCACTGCCTTTGTTCATCTTCCCAGAGCCTCCCATCAGGTGGCCCCTGGTGTGGCAGGCTCTGGGATCTTGCTGTGCTCCTGCCGCAGGAGGGGATGGTGGCGACATGCTGTGTGGTTGTTGGACGAAGGGATAAGGGCTAGGTTCGGGCAGAGTGAGCTCCCCAAGTCCTTACAACTCCCAGGCCTCTCAGACTCTCTGCCCCATGCTCGCTCTCTGTCTGTCCCTCTCACTCTCTACCTCTCTGTCTCT
>NW_025158535.1:0-1498 GCF_004010195.1 Chiloscyllium plagiosum
CTGACCCCTGACCCCTCCCCACGCCACAGGAGCGGCAGAAATACGCCCAGCTCCAGGAGATTATCAAGAAACTTGACGAGGAGAAAAAGCGAGGGGACTCCCTGCTGTACGCCATGATCCCCAAGGCCGTGGCTGATCGACTGCGGAAGGGCATCACCGCTCTGGAGACCTGCCAGGTACGGGCTGGGACCGGGGCGGGGGAGAGGGCCGAGAACGGACAGCCCCCCCTCCCCTCCCCTCCCCTCCCCTCCCAACACGCGCTCCCAGCCTCACGCGCTCTCACGACGGGAGTCCCTCCTAGGCTGGATGGAGATGGCATGAGGCGCTAGAGGAATGCACAGTCGGTGGGTCCAGTCTGTGCTGGAAACCCCATAGAACGTCCCAGCGCAGGACAGGCCCTTCGGCCCTCGATGTTGTGCTGACCTGTGGAACCAATCTGAAGCCCATCTAACCTACACTATTCCATTCCCATCCATATGTCTATCCAATGAGCATTTCAATGCCCTTAAAGTTGGCAAATCTCGTACTGTTGTAGGCAGTGCATTCCACAACCCTACTACTGAGTAAAGAAACTACCTCTGACATCTGTCCTACACACATCTCCCCTCAATTTAAAGCTATCTCCCCCTGTGCTAGCCATCTGAGGAAAAAGGTTCTCACTGTCCACCCTCTCTAACCCTCTGATGATCTTATATGTCTCTATTAAGTCACCTCTCAGCCGCCTTCTCTCTAATGAGAACAGCCTCAAGTCCCTCAGCCTTTCCTCATGATACCTTCCCTCCAGACCGGGCAACATCCTGGTAAATCTCCTCTGAACCCTTTCCAAAGCTTCCACATCCTTCCTAGAATGTGGTGACCAGAACTGTACACAATATTCCAAGTGCGGCCGCACCAGAGTTGTGTCCAGCTGCAGCATGACCCTGTGGCTCCAAAACTCGATCCCTCTCCCAGTAAAAGCTATGCCTTCTTAACAACCCTATCAACCTGGGTGGGTAACTTTCAGGGATCTATGTACATGGACACCGAGATCTCTCTGCTCATCCACACTACCAAGAATCTTCCCATTAGCCCAGTACTCTGCATTCCTGTTACTCCTTCCAAAGTGAATCACCTCACACGTTTCCACATTAAACTCCATCTGCCACCTCTCAGCCCAGCTCTGCAGCTTATCTATGTCCCTCTGTAACCTGCAACATCCTTCAGCACTATCCACAACTCCATCCACCTTAGTGTCATCCACACATTTACTAACCCACCCTTCTCCGCCCTCATCCAGGTCATTTATATAAAATTACAAATAGCAGTGGCCCCAAAACAGATCCCCTCTTGGTACAATTGGACCAGGAGATGAGGCAGGGGTCATTGGGAGGGTATATCATCACAGGCTGCTCTGAGATTACCCTTCACTTCAACAACAACAACTTGCATTTACATAGCTGGGCAAAGCGGTTGGCTTTCTGGGGACCATCCTGGAGGAGGGGAGGGGAGGGGAGGGAGG
>NW_025158536.1:0-1498 GCF_004010195.1 Chiloscyllium plagiosum
TCCATTTGCCACCTCTCTGCCGAGCTCTGCAACGTACCTATGTCTCTCGGCAACCTATCTTGCGCCACTATCCTGCGCCACTATCCACAACTCCACCGACCTTACTGTCTTCTGCAAATTTATTAACCCACTCTTCTACGTCCTTTTTCTTAAAATGATGAACAGCAGTGGACCCAACACCGACTCTTGCGGTACACCACTAGTCGTAACTGGACGCCAGGATGAATATTCCCATCAATCACCACCCCTGCCTTCAAAAATCACCTTTATCACTTCTTCAAAAAAAAATCAACAAGTCGTTGAAACGCGATTTCCCACAGACAAACCCTCTTCATTGCTGGCTCTTCCAGATATATATTGAGCCATTCCCTCATAGTCCCTCCTACAATATCGTCATCATTGATTTCAGGCTCACCAGTCTATAATTCCATGTTTTTTTTCTTACTTTCTTAAATAATGACACTATGTTAGCAGCCAGGCAAAAGTGAGGACTGCAGACGCTGGAGATCAGAGTCGAGATTAGAGGGGTGCTAGAAAAGCACAGCAGGTCAGGCAACATCCGAGGAGCAGGCTTCCCTATTCAAGAAGAGTAGTAGAGACAACCCTGGTAATTATAGACCAGTGAGCTTTACTTCAGTTGTTGGTAAATTGTTGGAAAGCTCGAAGTCAATGAGGCCCCAGGATACCGATACACAGGAAGGGAAATCCAGGGAGAAGTTTCATGATTAATGCTCGGCCCTAAAGGAGTGTAGTGGAGCAGACATACCTTGCATATCAGGTGCATGGTTCTCCGAAAGTGGTATTGCAGATACACAGGGCAGTGAATAAGGCTTTTGGCACACTGGCCATCATCAGGACATTGAGTATAGAAGTTGGGATGTTTTGTTGCAGATGCACAGGACGTTGGTAAGGCCTCAGTTGCTCAGGGGAATCTTCTACTTATTGAGCTGAATTTAATAATAATTTAGCTCAGTGACATTTTCACTGAGTTTGACAGAGGAATTGCCTGCATCAAGCTGAGCTAGTTTCCTGGTGCTACCATATTGAACTCACCTCATTAACTGTCTACCCCACCCCATGGTGTTCCTAAATTCAATGCCAGCTGCATCTCTACCCATCATGCTGGAGGTACTCACCATTACCCAGATGGCGCTGGTCTTTCTGTGATTCCAGGCACAGGTATCATCTTTAAAAGGCCAATGAGCACACCGTTGAGATTTCTCAGTTCAGAGCTGCCCTGCACAGTTTAACCCGAGGATGGTAGATAAGGGGCAATTACACCACTGTTTGTCGACAGGGGTGTGGAGGGCCTGTGGATTGGTTAGTATAGAGGGGACAATTCGCTTACTGGGAGGGGAGTGCGGGCAAACTACCAGACCTATCAGACACATGGTCTGAGATCACAACGCAGCTCAGTGCAGTACCTGCGGTCTGAATATATGTCCAGCAATACATGACAAGAATGAGAAAACTTCTCCACTCTGTCAGGATAAGTGTC
>NW_025158537.1:0-1498 GCF_004010195.1 Chiloscyllium plagiosum
CAAAATCCCGGATGTACTCAGTTGCAGTCTCACATTTGAAAGATTTTACTGTAACTTCTTCTGCTCCCACTAAGGGCAAAAAAGTCCATTCTTCATAACCACATTTCTGCTTTCACCGAAGACTATTAGAATCATATAGCAAGGAAACAGACCCTTCCGTCCAACCCGTCCGTACCGACCAGATATCCTAATTAATCTCGTCTCATTTGCTAGCATTTGGGCCACATCCCTCTAAACCCTTTCTATTCATGTACTCAGCCAGATGCCTTTTAAAATGTTGTAATTGTACCAGCCTCCTCCACTTCCTCTGTTCGATTGTTCCATACATACACCACCCTCTGCATGAAAAAAATGCCTCTCAGGTCCCTTTCCTCACCCACCTTAAACCTATGCCCCTCCTGTTCTGGACTCCCCTACCCTGGGAACAAACCCTATTCACCCTATCCATGCCCCTTGGAAACCTCTAAGGTCACCTCAGCCTTGAATGCTCCAGGGAAAACATTGCTGGCCTACTCAGCCTCTCCCTGTAGCTCAAACTCACCAACTCTGGCATCAGCCTTGTAACTCTTTTCAAAATCCTTTCAAAGTTTCACAATATCTTTTCTATAGTAGAGAGACCAGAACTGTATACAGTATTCCAGACCTCCTGTACTGCCTCCACATAACCTCCCAACTCCTATACTCAATCCACTGACCAATAAAGGAAAGCATACCAAACACTTTCTTCACTACCATCCCTACTTGTGACTCCACTTTCAAGGAAAGAAACCTACACTCCCTGTCTCTTGGTTCAGGAACACTCCCCAGGACCTGACCATTTAATGTATAAGTGTAGAAGTCCTGTCCCAATTTGCCTTTCCAAAATGCAACACCTCACATTTCTCTAAATTAAACTCCATCTACCATTCCTCGGCCCATTGGCCTATCCGATAAATTATAATTCGTAATGAATTCTCTTTCCTCTCTTATTCCTGAGAAGCTGAAAATCTCCATCCCACACACACTCCCTCCATTTTTACTTTGATGAACCTAATCCTGAAGGGTCTGGATGATTCCGATGAACAGGTCCACACTCGGAGAATCTAATTGAAACATACAGAATACTGAACAGCCTGGCCAAAGTGGACATTGGGAAGGTGTTTCCACTGGTAGGAGAGACTAGGACTCGATGGCACAGCCTTCGAGTAAAGGGAAAACCTTTCAGAATTGAGGCAAGGAGAAACTTCATCAGCCAGAGAGCAGTGAATCTATGGAATTCATTGCCACAGAAGGCTGTGGAGGACAAGTCACTGAGAAAATTTAAGACGGAGACAGATCGGTTCTTGAGTATCAAGGGGATTGACCGTTACAGGGAGAAAGTGGAAGAATGGGTTTGAGAAACTCATCAGCCATGATAAAATGATGGAGCAGAGCTGATGGGCAGAATAGCATTATTTCTGCTCCTATGTCTTGTGGTCTGTTGATATCCTGGACACAGTGTCAGAATTGGGAGCAGGAG
>NW_025158538.1:0-1498 GCF_004010195.1 Chiloscyllium plagiosum
AACTACACACTGAATTGGGAACAGAGAGAGAGAGACAGAGCAACTACACACTGAACTGGGAACAGAGAGAGAGACAGAGAAACTATACATTGAACTGGGAACAGAGAGAGACAGAGCAACTACACACTGAACTGGGAACAGAGAGAGTCAGAACAACTACACACTGAACTGGGAACAGAGAGAGAGACAGAGCAACTACACACTGAACTGGGAACAGAGAGAGAGACAGAGCAACTACACATTGAACTGGGAACAGAGAGAGACAGAGCAACTACACACTGAACTGGGAACAGAGAGAGAGACAGAGCAACTACACACTGAACTGGGAACAGAGAGAGACAGAGCAACTACACACTGAACTGGGAACAGAGAGAGTCAGAACAACTACACACTGAATTGGGAACAGAGAGAGAGACAGAGCAACTACACACTGAACTGGGAACAGAGAGAGGGAGACAGAGCAACTACACACTGACCTGGGAACAGGGAGAGAGACGGAGCAACTGCAGACTGAACTGGGAACAGAGAGAGACAGAGCAACTACACACTGAACTGGGAACAGAGAGAGAGACAGAACAACTACACACTGAACTGGGAACAGAGAGAGGGAGACAGAGCAACTACACCCTGACCTGGGAACAGAGAGAGAGAAAGAGCAACTACACACTGAACTGGGAACAGGGAGAGACAGAGCAACTACACACTGATCTGGGAACAGAGAGAGGGAAACAGAGCAACTACACACAGAACTGGGATAAGAGAGAGACAGGGCAACTGCACACTGAACTGGGCACAGGGTGAGAGACAGAGCAACTACACAATGAACTGGGAACAGAGAGAGACAGAGCAACTACACACTGAACTGGGAACAGAGAGAGACAGAGCAACTACACACTGAACTGGGAACAGAGAGAGACAGAGCAATGACACACTGAACTGGGAACAGAGAGAGAGACAGAGCAACTATACATTGAACTGGGAACAGAGAGAGACAGAACCACTACACACTGAACTGGGAACAGGGAGAGAGACAAAGCAACTACACACTGAACTGGGAACAGGGAGTGAGACAAAGCAACTAAACACTGAACTGGGAACAGAGAAAGAGACAGAGCAACTACACACTGAACTGGGATAAGAGAGAGACAGAACAACTACACACTGAGAACTGGGAACAGAGAGAGACAGAGCAATGACACACTGAACTGGGAACAGAGAGAGAGAGACAGAGCAACTACACGCTGAACTGGGAACACAGAGAGAGAGACACAGCAACTACACACTGAACTGGGAACAGAGAGAGGGAGACAGAGCAACTACACACTGAACTGGGATAAGAGAGAGACAGAGCAACTACACACTGAACTGGGTACAGGGAGAGAGAGCAACTACACACTGAACTGGGTACAGGGAGAGAGACAGAGCAACTACACACTGACCTGGGAACAGAGAGAGAGACAGAACGATGACACACTGAACTGGGAACAGAGAGAGAGAC
>NW_025158539.1:0-1498 GCF_004010195.1 Chiloscyllium plagiosum
AATAAAGTGGGCCTGATAGAGCCATATAGTCGTCGAGATGTACAGCATGGAAACAGACCCTTCGTTCCAACCAGTCCATGCCGACCAGTTATCCCAACCCAATCTAGTCCCACCTGCCTGCACCCTGTCCATATCCCTCCAATCCCTTCCTATTCATATACCCATCCTAAGGCCTCTTAAATGTTGCAATTGTACCAGCCTCCACTACTTCCTCTGCCAGCTGATTCCATACACGTACCACCCTCTGCATGAAAAGGTTGCCCCTTAGGTCTCTTTTATATCTTTCCCCTCTCACCCTAAACCTATGCCCTCTAATTCTGGACACCGCGTGCCCAGGGAAAAGACGTTGACTATTTACCCTATCCATGCCCCTCATGATTTTATAAACCTCTATAGGGTCACCCCTCAGGCACCTACGCTCCTGTGGAAACAGCCCTAGCCTGTTCAGCCTCTCCCGAAAGCTCAAATCCTCCAACCCTGGCAACATCCTTTTAAATCTTTTCTGAACCCTTTCAGGTTTGACAACACTTTTCTGATAGGAAGGAGACCAGAATTGCACGCAATATTCCAACAGTGGCCTAACCAATGTCCTGTACAGCCGCAACATGTCCTCCCAATTCCTGTACTCGATATTGTGACCAATAAAGGAAAGCATACCAAACGCCTTCTTCCCTGTCCCATTGCCTGCGACTCCACTTTCAAGGAACTATGAACCTGTACTACAAGGTCTCTTTGTTCAGCAATACTCCCTCGAAACGTTTACCCGAATATATCAGTTCAAGGCCTTGCCATGTTGTATGAAAAACGTTGTGGCCACATTTTGTCTGTTTTAAAACAGTGCTAAAAGTCTGGAAGATTGCAAATGTTGTTCCTTGTTCAAGAAGGGGTATAGAGGCAACCCTGAAAATTATAGACCTGTGAGCCTAACGTCAGTTGCGGGTAAAGTGTTGGAAAGTGTTATAAGAGATAGGATCTTTAATCATCTTGAATTTAATAAGTTGATTAGGGATATTCAAAACGGTTTTGTGAAGGATAGGTCGTGCCTCACAAAACTTATTGAGTTCTTTGAGAAGGTGAACAAAAGGTGGATGAGGGTAAAGCAGTTGATGTGGTGCAAATGGATTTCAGTAAGGCATTTGATACGGTTCCCCACAGTTGCAGAGCTGGGACAAGAGGTGGAAAATAAAGTTTAATGCAGAAAAGTGTGAGGTGATTCACTTTGGAAGGAGTAACGGAAATGTAAAGTACTAGGCTAATTGTAATATTCTTGGTGGTGTAGATGAGTAGAGAAATCGTGATGTCCAGCTACATATATGCTTGAAAGGTGTCACGTAATTGGACAGGTTTGTTAAAAAGGCATACCATGTGTTAGCTTTTATTGGGAGAGGGATTGAATTTTCAAACAATGAGACCGTGGGACAGCTGTACAAAACTGTGGTGTGGCCAGATTTGGAGTATTGAGTATAGTTCAGGTCACCACACTACAGGAGTGACGTGA
>NW_025158540.1:0-1498 GCF_004010195.1 Chiloscyllium plagiosum
TTCATATATTTCCATATCTTTCTTGAACTGCGCGCTCCCCTTACACTGTGCAATTTTTTAAAATTTTAAACTTAAAAACCTTTTGCCTGAGGCAGTACCTGTTAGCTCTAATCTAACTGACCCTAAAACCTTGAACTTAGACTTTTTGAAATCTGTGTCTTTTATGACCTCACTATAAGAATCACAAGACCAACGTAACCTTGTTAAAGGAGCAGCATCATCACACAACAGCTTTCTGTGCTGCACTTTGTCAAAGGCCTTCTGGAAATCCAAACAGATCATATCCACTGGCTCTCCTCTGTCTAACTTGCTCATTCGCTCCTCAAAGAAGTCTGACAGATTTGTCAGGCAGAACCTTGATGTTCATGTGCTCACCAATCGCATCCACAAAAACAAACTCTCAAATCTGAGAAATGACCAAGGCCATGCCATCCAGACTATAGTAATCTATCTTCTGCCTCTCTCCCTCCTTAAACAGGGGTGTTAACATCAGTCATTTTCAGTCCTTACAACCCTACCTGACTCCAGTGATTCCTGAAGGATCACCACCAATACCTTTATAACCTCCTCAGCTATCTCCTTTGGAACCCTGTGGTGCAACCCATTCAGCCTGGGTTACGTATCCACCTTCAAACCTTTCAGCATTCCCAGCAACTTCTCCAAAATGGTGGCCACTGCACTCATCCCTCTCCCAGACTCCTTATGGTTCTGGGATGTTGCACTGGGAAAACTGATGCTAGGTTTCTCCAGCATTTCTTTGTTCCCTATTGTTCCTTGTCCAGGTGCATTTCCAGCGGTTCAATGTCCACTCTTGCCTCTCTGTAACCTTTAAGATATCTAAAAAATCTTGCAATCTTTCATAGAACATGGAACATAGAACAATACAGCACAGGAACGGGCCCATTGACACATGATGTTGTGGCAAACATGATGCCAAATTAAATGAATTCCTTCTGCCTGCCTTTGATCTGCATTCCTCCATTCCTTGCGTATTCATGTGATAATCCAAAATTACTTTCATTGTCCCTATTGTAATTGCCCACAACCAACAAAGACTCTTGCCACTCAGTGTAAAATACTTGCCCCTCATGGCTCCTTTGAACTTTCCCCTCTCACGTTAAATTAATACCCCATAGTATTAGACATTTCAACTCTGGGAAACACATTCTGACTGTCAAACTTATCCAGGCATCCCATAATTTTAGAGACTTTGACCAAGTTTCTCCACATCCATTGCTGCACCAGAGAAAGCAACACGAGTTTTTCTAACCCCTCCTTGTTCCTCATACGTTCTAACCCAGACAACACCCTGGTAACCCTCTCCAAAGCCTCCAAATCCTTCTTGTAATGTGACAACCAGAACTGAATGCAATACTCAAAGTGTGGCCGAAGTAAAGCCCTATAAAGCTGCACCATGACATCCTGACACTTGTACTCAATTCCTCAAGCAATAAAGGCAAGCATACATTGGGCCTTCTTTCCCACCCTATCTACCTGT
>NW_025158541.1:0-1498 GCF_004010195.1 Chiloscyllium plagiosum
TGCTTTTGTTTGCTTCAGAGCGATTTTGGATACGGTGTGGCAGGAAGAATACTGAGACACACAACTGAGGGAGATTCAGTGCGCTGTCTGTGAAAACTGCTTCAACCTAATTACTCAGCTTGGGGGATAAAAATCAAACCATTCACGGTGGGGAGAGACTGTGAACACATTTTGTCTGTAATTTCAAATCCAGAGCGAAACATGGAAAGCTCTCCCTATTGGGAAACTGTGGAAATGTGAGTATTGTGAGAAAGGGTTCCCTTCCTGTTCGATGCTAGAAACTCACAGACGCATTCACACCAGGGAGTGGCCATTCACCTGCTCCATGTGCGGGCAGGGATTCAGTTGGATGGACAACCTGTGTGCACCAGCGGGTCCACACAGGAGGGAAGCCATTCACACACCCCATGTGCGAGAGGGGGTTCGTGCAGTCATCTACACTCCTGATCCACCAGCAGGTCCTCACGGGAGAGAGACCATTCACATGCCCCGTGTGCAGGAAGGGCTTGTGAGAAATGTACAGCAACATGAGCGGGGCCACACAGGGAAGATGCCATTCACCTGCTCTGTGTGTGAGAAGGAATTCATTGATTCTTCTGGCCTGCTGACCCACCAGCTGGTCCACGCTGGAGACAGCCCACTCCCCCGTTCTCAGCGCAGGAAGGCTTCTCCAGCTCCTCCCACCTGTGGAGACACCAGTGAATTCATGTGCCATTGCAGGGGGATTGAAAGGACAATGGCGTAGTCCCATTAGCGACTGGACTATCAACCCAGTTCTGGGAACTCACAGGTTTGTGGCAGATGACGGAATTGGAATTTGGTCAGAAATCTGGAGTTCAGAATCTAACGATGAAACCGTTTTCAGGGCAACAAAGAAAACCCCCATCTGATTCACTCATGTCCTTTTGAGGGAGGGCAACTGCCGTTGTGGGAAAGGATTCACTCAGTCATCCCAGCTGCATCCTTTACCTGATCTGACCTACACGTGACTCCAGACCCCAGCAATGTGGTGGACTCTTGACTACGCTCCCTCATTCCTGGAAAATAGGTGGGGAGAAATTTACTTGGATACAGACCGTATGTTGAAATTGCTGAGTGAGGCAATACTTCCTCTGGGTTAAGGCTGCAACAAGGATCCAATTACAAAGGGACACGTCTGTGCTGACCAATAGTAAAGAAAGTGGGGATGGGGAGTGTGTGCACTTTGACCTTGAGCTGTTTTAAAATGAAATAAATTGGTTTTCATATGCCTTTATGCTGGGGAGATCTGAAGCAGTACCGAAGTTGGGTCACAATTAAGGTGACCTGAACTTACCATCAGACTCAGACACTGATACCTATGAGATCCAACTCGTTTTTGTTTTAAAGCTGGTAATTTCTTTCAGCCTCTAACACTAAGTTTCCAATGTTATGTATCAGAAGGAGCAGTGAAATAGTAGCTAGTATTGTTAGAAACTGTTAAGTCTGTTTCATCTGCATTGTAAAGTTTACTGCCTGC
>NW_025158542.1:0-1498 GCF_004010195.1 Chiloscyllium plagiosum
GTTGAAAATGTTTGCAGTTACTGATCTGCTGACCAAAATTACCCCTCTTAAACTGATGATTGGACTAGAAACCTTTTAGAAAACTTGAAAATATTCCGGAAGGTGAGATGCACATCATAATTTAATCCTACATTTCTTATTGCCAATACTCCAATAAAAGAAAAAATTCACGTCTATACCAAAAAGATTGATTTTCCATCCAATGCTCATTGGAAATATCTGAATGCTACTCATTTCAACAATCAAAGTAACCATAGCCTCATCGATTAAGAGATATCTAATGACATTTCACCAATAATTACTGTTTATTTCGGCACATTGTATGTTCAAACAGCAATGTGAGATTTCTCTTTAGTATTCAATTCACTGACAGCATATTAATAATTTAGTTATTGCTAATATCTAATAACTGATTAATCCAGTAAGGGATATAAAAGTGGAATTATGGCTCAGTGCATCAACTGATGGAAAGATGTTGCATTGTTCAATCTCCTAATTATTGTGAATATCGATGCATATTTTGATTTGATTTGATTATATTTTTCTTCCACGTCAAGATTTATTGTATTTCTGATGTCAGCAAGGGTTAAATATTTTAAAGCTAAAAAAAATCAAATTTGTGACTTTTTTTGTAAACACGAGAAAAAAACTTACATGCGTTTGTTCTTCCCTTTATCAATCAGAGTACATTTTGAATTGTTGGAAGTTATACATTTGTGTAAGGAAGGGGAGCTGAATAATCACAGTGAAAATAACTTTTTGCTGCTAAGCATTCTAATTATCTTTTCATTATCAGAAAAATTGCTTTAAACATATTCAGCAGTTATATTGTTCATGAATTTACAATAAGCGCACGATATGTCTATTTATTTTTCCTTCAATTGTCACGACATTAATTTTTTTGTAAGAGCCTATATACTTAGTACCATCATTATTGTGAATTACCATTTCATTCTCAGTGCATTGCGTAGAAACAGTCGAGTTAATTCCCAGCCCAATTATCGAAGTGAACACTGGTTAGTTTTCATTTGAGTAATCACAATTAATTATAATCCCACCCTTCCTTGGTGGGATGAAAGGAACCTGTGGAGCTCCAGTAGAGTGTCTCCCACGAGACCAGGAAGTGTGGGTTGAGTTCCCATCTTCAACAGAGATGCGCCAAAGCAGCTTAGAATTGTGATTAGAAAATATCTAAGCAGAGTTTGAATTGCTTTTCAATCCAATTTTGGATTTGCTCTGTCTGTTGTTCATTCCAATAATCACAGAATCTGCAATTTATTATCTTCAGGTCATTAATAAATGTATGTATCACATTACATTGTCTCTAAATTTTAGATTTGAGGACGCTGTAGTTTTTCACATTTAAAATATCAAAATAATGACATTCATTTTATTTAATCAAAATACCTTACTACTTCCACTTATCTCACTTTGTGTATGATGGCTTCAATGAATTTTGCTAAGTAATTCTACTAAACATGAAGATTTTGTTGACTTT
>NW_025158543.1:0-1498 GCF_004010195.1 Chiloscyllium plagiosum
TCTGTGCCTCAAAAATATTCAATATTTCTGCCTCAAATGGTCTGTGGGGAAGAGTGTTCCAAAGACTCACAGCACTTTGAGAAAACAATTATAAACGTTATGATCTGAGTGTGAGATTAGTTTTTTTGTGTCTCCTTATGTGAGAAAGGATATAATTATATTGGAAGCAGTCCAGAGATATTTCATTTCACATATTCCTGGGGTGAAGGGCTTATATTATGAAGGCTTTAACAGGTTACTCTTGGAATGAGAATGAAACATATAAGACCTTGATAAGAGTGGATTAGGTATGTACCCACTGAGTATTTGTATAGTCGAAATTTATTGTCATTGTCATAGAACCTATACAGTGTGGAGGCAGGACATTCCGTCCATGGAGTCGGCACTGATCCACCAAACAGCATCCCACTTGGACATGCTCCCCAATCTTATCCATGTAACCCTGCATTTCCCATAACTAACCCACCTAACCTACGCATCCCTGGGCACTATGGGCAATCCGCTTTAAACTGCACATCTTTGGACTGTGGGAGGAAACTGGGGCAATGGGAGGAAAGCCATTCAGACACGGGGAGAATGTTCAAACTCCACATAGAGGGTCACCCCAGGTTGGAATTGAACCCAGCTCCTTGATGATGTGAGGAAGCAGTGCTACCCACAGATCCACCATACTCCTCCGGTAGTTCCGTGAGTAACTTGTGGCTGACGAAAGAAATCTGCCTGACTTGTTCTTATCACTGAACCTGACCCAGTCTGAGACCTTTATTATCGGTCATATCACCAACCTGGTTACATTTCAAATTTGTTGTGAGCAGTGGAAGAGTGGGACTAGAAAAGGAAGGAGTGACACCCTCCATCCTCAGTCACAACTGGATTGAGAAAAAAAATCACAAAGTGGGAATTAATTCAAGTGGGAATTCTCTTTCTCAGAAGTTTGGGATGGCTGAATCTTTACATTATATCTTTATATTATATCTTTATATTATGGTATATTATATCGTCTGATTTTCCATAGACAGGTGAATCAGGGATAATGGTGCATGGAGAGAAAAGTGCAGCTGGAACCACAATGAGATGAGCCACGACTTTATTTACTGGTTAAGTAGTGTCAAAGGGCCGAATGGCCCACTCGTCTCCCTCAGCCCTTTGTTCTGATGTTACATTCAACTCGTCTCCCTCAGCCCTTTGTTCTGATGTTACATTCAGCCCTTCGGACCTGCTACACAAGGGCAGATCAAGGCAACTCCGATGGTTAGGTGCAGTTTTTGAAATGTACTTGGAAAATCCAGGCTGGGTCAGGAAGTGACACTAATCCCCAATCTCTGTTTCCAGACTTCCCCTCTCTGCAACGTCTGCTCCAGATGTGGGTCATGTTACAGACCCAGGTTTGCTGTGAATACAGCCCCCATATCCCACCCAGCACGAACTTAAACAAATCCTCCGCTCATCTGAATATCGCATTACACAACACAACTTCCGTGAAAATAACCAGTTACTT
>NW_025158544.1:0-1498 GCF_004010195.1 Chiloscyllium plagiosum
CTTTCCTGCTCTTGCGTTAGTGGTTTGAAAGGCTGAATAACCTCTTCCTGTTCCTTTGTAAGTGACTCCGGGTGTGAAATGGTTCTTTCTGATCCCATGTATGTTACATGTGGGCTCCCTGTCTTCCTGTGCAATGGGCAGGAGGGATTGAATGAGCTATCTATCTTCTTGCCCAGTAGTTTTGATGGGATGAATGGCTTCCCCACATTTTTATGAAACCAGATTGAGGTGTTGAATGAACTCCTCCTTTTACTGTGGAAATGTACTGTGCTGTTACATAAATGTTACCCAGACTTTAACAGCACGGTCTTGAATGTTGTCCAGGTCTTGCTGTACATGTTCACAGATTGTTTCAAGAGCTGGAGAGGAACAACTTGTCCTGAAAATTTTGTAAACTTCAGTGAATGCCCCCTCTTCTACTGGCACGGTGGTTCAGTAGCTTACACTGCTGATTTACAGCGCCAGGGTCACAGGTTCGATTCCAGCCTTGGGCAACTGTCTGTGTGGAGTTTGCACATTCCCCAATTGCCTGCATGAGTTTCCTTCGGGTGCTCCGGTTTCCTGTCACAGTCCAAAGATGTTCAGGCCAGGTGAATTTGCCATGCTAAATTGTCCATTATGTTAGGTGCATTAGTCAGAGGGAAATGTGCCTGGTGGGTTACTCTTTGGAGGGTCATTGTGGACTGGATGGGCCGAAATGCCTGTTTTCACACTGTAGGGAATCGAATCTGCTCAGTTTGGACTCAAAGGGCTGAATCGCATCCTTTCACACTGTAGGGATTCTATGATGCCAAACTGGAGATGCCTGGGCTGAGGAAGCTACGCTGAGGATCTCCTGCAGATGTGTCCCACGGCTGAGATGATTGATGCCCACCAATGATAATCATCTTTCCTTGTGCCGTGAATGACTCCAAAAAGTGTAGAGGCCATAACTAATTCTCATTAAGTGCGATTTACCAGGAGGAGATTTAACAAGATGCTGCCTGGACTGGAAGGCACGTCTTATGAAGAAAACATGAGGGAGTGAGGGCTTTTCTGAATGGAGCTGTACAAGATGATGAGAGGCATACAGACATGTGAATAGCCAGAAGCATTTTCCCAGGGCAGAAATGTCTATGACTAGGTGGCATAATTTTAAGGTAATTGGAGGAAAGTTTAGGGGAGATATCAGCTGTAGATTCTTTACACAAAGAGTGCTGGGTGTGTCGAATGAACTGCCAGTGGTGGTAGTAGAGTCAAATACGTGAGGGAAACTTAAGAGACTCTTGGATAGGCACATTGAACAAAGTGAATGGAAGCATGTAGGTTAGTCTGATCTTGGAGTATGATAAACGGCACAATGTCGAGGCTGAAGCTCCTAACTGCCTGTCTTCATGTCGAACTCTGAGCTCAAAAACTGCATGAATTCATGTAAAACTGCGTCATCTCACTTTTTAGATTAGAATCAATCTAAGCATTATGGCACAGACAGAGAACACGAGGGGCAACAACTTCACCA
>NW_025158545.1:0-1498 GCF_004010195.1 Chiloscyllium plagiosum
GTGAATTGGCCATGTTAAATTGCCCGTAGTGTGAGGGGCAGGCGTAAATGTAGGTGTCTGGGCGGGTCAGCATGGACTTGTTGGGTCGAAGGGCCTGTTTCCACACTGTAAGTAATCTCAAAAAACTGGTACTGGGGCCTCTCCTGTAAGGGGCACAGCCAGATTCTGTTAAGATTTAAACTAATAACTGGTACTGGGGCCTCTCCTGAAAGCGGCACAGACAGATTCTTTCAAGATTTAAAATAATCACTGTTATTGAGGACGGTTGTGTAAGGGGCACATTCAGATTCTGTCCAGACTTAAATTAATAACTGTTTCTGGGGGCTCTCATGTAAGGGACACCAACAGATTCTGTCAAGATTTAAAATAATACTGGGTACTGGAGACTCTCCTGTAAGGGGTACAGACATATTCTGTCATGATTTACCATAATAACTGTTACTGGGGCCTCCCTTGTACAGATTTGGACAATACCTGTTACTGGGGGCGTTCCTGGGGCCTCTCTTGTAAGCTGCACAGACAGATTTTGACAATACATTTCTGGGGTGCTCCTGTATTGAATACAGGCAGATTGTGTCACGATTTAAAATAATAATTACTTCTGGGGCCTCTCCTGGAAGGGGCATAGTCGGATTCTGTCAAGATTTTAAATTATGCCCGCTACTGGGGCCTCTCCTGTAAGGAGTCCAAATAGATTCTGTAAGGATTTAATATAATAACAGTTTCTGCGACCTCTCCTGTCATCTGCACAGACCGATCCTGTCAATTACTGTTACTGGGACCTCCCCTGTAAGGGGCACAGACAGATTCTGTCAAAATTTTAAAAATACCTGTTCTTGGGGCCTCTCCTCTAAGGGGAACAGACATAGTCTGTCGAAATTTAAAATAATAACTGTTACTGGGGCTTCTCCTGTACGCTGTACAGACAGATTCTGTCTTTAACTATGACTGAGGGCTCGCCTGTAAGGGGAACTGACAGATTGTGTCAAGATTTCAAATAATAACTGTAACTGGGTTCTCATCTGCATGGGGTACAGGCAGATTCTGGCAGGATTTAAAATAATATCTGTTACTGGAGCCTCTCCTCTAAGGGGCTCAAGCGGATTCTGTCAAGATTTTAAATAATACCTATTACTGTGGATATTCCTCTAAGGGGTATAGACAGATTCTGTCAAGATGCTAAATAATAATGGATAGAGGTGATTGTCCTGCAAAGGGTACATAGAACATAGAACAATACAGCACAGAACAGGCCCTTCGGCCAACGATGTTGTGCCGAACTTCTAACCTAGATTAAGTACCCATCCATGTACCTATCCAAATGCCGCTTAAAGGTCGCCAATAATTCCGACTCTACCACTCCCACGGGCAGCGCATTCCATGCCCCCACCACTCACTGGGTAAAGAACCCAACCATGACATCTCCCCTATACCTTCCATCCTTCACCTTAAAATACCTTCCACTCTTCACCTTAAAATACCTTCCACCCTTCACCTT
>NW_025158546.1:0-1498 GCF_004010195.1 Chiloscyllium plagiosum
GTACTCAATACTCTGACCACTAAAGGAAACGCCCTCTTCACTATCCTATCTATCTGCGACTCACCTTTCAAGGAGTTATGAACCTGCACTCCAAGGTCTCTTTGTTCAGCAACACTCCCTGCGACCTTCCCATTAAGTGTATAAGTCCTGCTAAGATTTTCTTTCCCAAAATGCAGCACCTCGCATTTATCTGAATTAAACTCCATCTGTCACTTCTCAGCCCATTGGCCATTTGGTCAATCTGAGGTGACTCTCTTCGCTCTCCACTACACCTCCAGTTTTGGAGTCATCTGCAAACTTACTAATTGTACCTCTTATGCTCGCATCCAAATCATTTATGTCAATGACAAAAATTAGTGAATCCAGCACCGATTCTTGTGGCGCAGCACTTGTCACAGGCCTCTAGTCTGAAAAACAACCCTCTACCACCACTCTCTGTCTTTTACCTCTGAGCCAGTTCTGTATCCAAATGGCTAGTTCTCCCTGTATTCCATGAGATCTAACCATGCCATTCAGTCGCCCATGGGGAACCTCATCAAAACTCTTACTGAAATCCGTATAGATCACATCGACACCTTTGCCCTCATCAATCGTCTTTGTTACTTTCTCAAAAAAAAACTCAATCAAGTTTGTGAGACATGAAAAGCAGAGATTTATATAAGGTATGGCACAAATCCATATTGACTATCCCTAATGAGTCCTTGCCTTTCCAAATACATGCACATCCTGTCTCTCAGGATTCCCTCCAACAACTTGCCCATCACCAAAGTCAGGGTCACTGGTCTATAGTTCCCTGGCTTGTCCTTCACACTCTTCTTATACAATGGCACAACGTTAGCCAACCTCCAGTCTTCCGGCACCTCACCTGTGATTATCCATACTACAAATATCTCAGCAAGAGGCCCAGCAATCACTTCTCTAGCTTCCCACAGAGTTCTAGGTTACACCTGATTAGGTCCTGGGATTTTATCCACCTTTACCCGTTTCAAGACATCCAACGCTTCCTCCTCTGTAATATCGACATTTTGCAAGGTGTCACCATCTATTTCCCTACATTTTATATCTTCCATATCCTTTTCCACAGTAAATACTGATGCACAATACTCCTTTAGTATCTTCCCCCATACTTCCTGTGCTCGGAAAAATATTCTGTTGTGTTGGATGTCTGAAAACCCTCCTGGTCTGTTGGGTGGTTGTAAGCTCGTCATGGAGAATATCCCTTTGGACATTCTCACCAGTATGGTGCACCGAAAAGCAGAGATTTATATAAGGTATGGCAACCCTTTTTGGATTACCGCGATACAGGCTTATCTGCCACTTTAAAAAGGGCTTTTATAGCCATGACGATATTGTCGAATGAATGACATATGAAGAATTATGAACGTATGAATGTGTATCAGTTCATGCTCTCGAAGAACGAGAGCTATCACTTTGTTATGCTGAACCGTATTATTTATTTATTATGTATTATTTATTTTTGTTTTTCTTCTGTCCGTTT
>NW_025158547.1:0-1498 GCF_004010195.1 Chiloscyllium plagiosum
CGCTGTATTCTTCTATGTTCTATGTTCTAAGCAGGCTGCTTTGCTCTTAACAGTATCAAGCTTTTTGAGTGCATAAGGGAGACATAGGATATGATTGACATGGATAGGAAAGGGTAGAGAGATATGGGCAAAACACAGGCAAATGGGACTCGTTCAGGTTTGGAAACCTGGTCGGCATGGACAAGTTTGGCTGTAGGGCCTGTGATTCTGTGACACCATCACTCTATGAATGTTGTTGGAACTGCACCCATCCAGACAATGGGGGGGTATTCTATCACAATTCTGACTTGTGCCTTGTTGATGATCAACAGGCTTTGGGGGAATCAGGAGGTGAGTTACTAGATGCAGTATTGCTAGCCTCGAGCCTGCTCTTGTAACCATTGTGTTTCCGTGGTAAGCCAATTGAGTTTCTGGATGTTGACAGTGGGGATTCAATGATAATAATACCATTCACTGTCAAGGGGTGATGGTTGAATTATCTCTTATTGGCCTAGCATTTGCATGGAACCAATGTGAAATGTCGCTTTTCAGACTAAACATGGATATTGTTCACATGTTGGTGCATCTGATCATGGACTGCTTCAGTTTTTGAGGAGTTGTGAATGATGCTGAACATTATGGAATCATTGTCAATCATCACCACTTCTGAGCTTGCCTTGAGTTGCTCTATCTGTTCAAAGTCTGTCCTATTTAGCACAGTGATAGTACCACACAGCACAATGGAGGGTATTCTCAATGTGATAGTCAGACTTTGTTTCCAAAAAGTCTCTATGATGGTCAATCTTACACATACAGGACAGATGCAGCTACAGCCACAAGATTGGTGAAGATGAGGGCAAGTAGATTTTTCCCTTTTGTTGTTTCCTTCACTATCAGCTGCAGGCCCAGTCCTGCAGCTTTGTCTTATAGGACCCGACCAGCTCGATCAGTAATGCTGCTGCAGAACCACTCTCAGTGGTGGGCATTGAAATCCCCCACCCAGAGTACATTCTGTGCTGTCATCACCCTCAGTGCTTCCACCATGTGCTGTTCAACATGGAGGAGACGCTGATTCATCAGCCGAGGGAGGGTAGTATGTGATGATCAACAGAGGTTTCCTCACCCATGTTTAACCTGGGTGTCATGAGACTCCATGGGGTCTGGAGTCAGCAGAGAGGACTCCCAAGGTAACTCCCTCCTGGCTGTACACCACTGTGCTGCCAGCTCTGCTGGGTCTGCCCTTCTGGTGGGACAGGACACATTCAGGGACAGTGATGGTGATGTCTGGGACATTGTCTGTAAGGTATGATTCTGTGAGTATGACTGTGTCAGGCTGTTGCTTGACTAGTCTGTGAGACAGCTCTCCTGTATTTGGCACTAGCTCCCAGATGTCAGTAAGGAGATGGAGCAGGGTAGACAGGGCTATTTCTGTCATTGTCTTTTTGATGTTTAGATCGATGCTGGGTGGTCTGTCCCATCTTATTTATTGTCGAGACGTCATCACGATTTATACAACTGA
>NW_025158548.1:0-1498 GCF_004010195.1 Chiloscyllium plagiosum
TTGACACCTAGCACAGACATTACTGACACCAGGCAAAGACATTACTGACACCAGGCACAGACGTTGCTGACACCAGGCACAGACGTTGCTGACAGCAGGCACAGACATACTGACACTAGGCACAGACATTACTGACACCAGGCAGAGACATTACTGACACTAGACACAGACATTACTGACACCAGGCACTGACATTACTGACACCAGGCACAGACATTACTGACAACAGGCAAAGACGTTACTGACACCAGACACAGACATTACTGACACCAGGCACAGACATTACTGACACCAGGCACTGACATTACTGACACTCGGCACAGAAATTACTGACACTAGGCACAGACATTACTGACACCAGGCACAGATAATATTGACACCAGGCACTGACATTACTGACACCAGGCACTGACATTACTGACACTAGGCACAGAAATTACTTGACACCAGGAACAGACATTGCTGACACAAGGCACAGACATTACTGACACTAGGCACAGAAATTACTTGACACCAGGAACAGACATTGCTGACACCAGGCACAGACATTACTGACACCAGGCACTGACATTACTGACACCAGGAACAGACATTACTGACAAAGGCACTGACATTACTGGCACGAGGCACAGACATTACTGACACTAGGCACAGACATTACTGACACCAGGCAGAGACATTACTGACACTGGGCACAGACATTACTGACACCAGGCACAGACATTACTGACACAAGGCAAAGTCATTGCTGACACCAGGAACAGACATTGCTGACACCAGGCACAGACATTACTGACACCAGGCAAAGTCATTGCTGACACCAGGCACAGACATTGCTGACACCAGGCACAGAAAATATTGACACCTAGCACAGACATTACTGATACCAGGCACAGACAATACTGACACCAGGAGCAGATAATACTGACACCAGGCACAGACATTACTGACACCAGGCTCAGACAATACTGACACAAGGCACAGACAATACTGACACCAGGAACAGACATTACTGACAAAGGCACTGACATTACTGGCACGAGGCACAGACATTACTGACACTAGGCACAGACATGACTGACACCAGGCAAAGACATTACTTACACCAGACACAGATGTCGCTGACACCAGGCACAGACATTACTGACACCAGGCACAGACATTACTGACACCAGGCACAGACATTACTGATACCAGGCACAGACAATACTGACACCAGGCACAGACATTACTGACACCAGGCAGTGACATTACTGACACCAGGAAGTGACATTGCTGACACCAGGCACAGACATTACTGACACCAGGCACAGACATTACAGACACCAGGAACTGATATTACTGACACCAGGCACAGACATTTCTGACACCAGGCACACACATTACTGACACGAGGCACAGACATTACTGACAGCAGGCACAGACATTACTGACACCAGGCAAAGACATTACTGACACCAGGCAGAGACATTACTGACACCAGGCAAAGATATTACTG
>NW_025158549.1:0-1498 GCF_004010195.1 Chiloscyllium plagiosum
AGTTCTGGACTCCCCCAACCCAGGGGGAAGACTTTCTCTATTTATCCTATCCATGCCCCTCATGATTTTATAAACCTCTATAAGGTCACTCCTCAGCCTCGGATTCTCCAGAGAAAACAGGCCCAGCCTATTCAACCTCACCCTATAGCCCAAATCCTCCAATCCTGGCAACATCCTTGTGAATCTTTTCTGAACCCTTTCAATTTTCACATCTTTCTGAAAGGATGGAGTCCAGAATTGCGCACAATATTCCAAAAGCGACCTCACCTAAGTCATGTACAGCCGCAACATGATCTCCCAAATCTTGTACTCAATACTCTGACCAATAAAGGAAAACATACCAAACGCTGCCTTCACTATCCTATCTAATTGTGACTCCACTTTCAAGGAGCTATGAACCTGCACTCCAAGGTCTCTTTGTTCAGCAACACTCCCTTATTTCTCATTTCTCCCGACCCTCCACCAGATGAGGTGTTTGCACTCCCTAATGGGAGGTGAGCTTCTTCTTGCATTCACAGTGCAGATCAATAATAAGCATTTCCGCTGTTTGGCAGTAGTGTGAGGTTAAAAAAAAATAACCAGGAGAATTTCAAAAAATATTTAACCAGGAGATTATAAGCTCCTCAACTCAGAGAAAAGAAATTCATTGATGTGACCATTCTGCCCATTTAGTCCATGATGGAGGAAGAGGGAGGTCTCCCGCTGAAGTGTTTGGATAAATAAGAATGGACAGGAACATGAGTCAGTGGGGGGTGTGTCAAGGCAGCGCTGAGTGTGTGAGGAATCTCCAGCATCAACCCATTCCCTGTTTAGCCCAGTGTGAAGCAGAGCTGAGTTATCACCCCCAAAACATGCCCTCTCCTTTGAATCCTTCAGACTAAAGGGGTAGCGATGGGCACCCGCATGTGCCCCAGCTATGCCTGTCTGTTCATCAGGTAGATGAAACAGTTCATCTTCCGAAGTTAATCTGGCACCATTTGCCATCTTTTCCTCCATTACATGGATGACTGTATTGGCGCCACCTCGTGCTCCCACAAGGAGGTTGAACAGTTCATCAACTTCATGAACACCTTCCACCCTGACCTCAGGTTCACCTGGACCATCTCAGACACCTTCCTCCACTTCCACATGCTTTAACCCTTTCCCATGCTTTCATGCTCTTTATTTTCCATAACAGCAGGGCCCCTGGAGACTTGAACAAAGTCTCTTTCCCATCCTGTTATCCAACCCGACCCTCCTCCAAATGAGGTGTTTGAACTCCCCAATGGGAAGGCAGCTTCTTCTGGTATTCATTCAGGAGACCATTCTGCACATTGAGTCCATGGTGGCGGAGGTTGGTGGAGGAGTTCTCGCTGAGGGGCTGGTTAAATGGGAATGTTCAGCAGCATGAGCCCGTGGGAGGTGTGCAAAGGCAGCGCTGAGTGAGTGTGAAACTCCCTTTGTGTCCGTGTGGTCTGTGAGTGTCACTGTGTGTGACTGTGTGTGTGTGTGTGAGAGA
>NW_025158550.1:0-1498 GCF_004010195.1 Chiloscyllium plagiosum
TCAGAAACTGCTTCCTCAATACCTCAGAAAGGGCTTTCTCAATACCTCAGAAAGTGCTCCCTCACTACCTCAGAAAGTGCTCCCTCAATACCCTGAAAGTGCTCCCTCAATACCTCAGAATGTGCTTCCCCAATATGTCAGATAGTGGTCCCACAATACCTCAGAAAGTGCTCCCTCAATACTTCAGAAAGTGCACCCTCTGTACCTCAGATAGTTCTCCCTCAGTACCTCAGAAAGTGCTCCTTCAGTACCTCAGATAGTGCTTCCTCAGTACCTCAGAAGGTGCTCCCTCAATACCTCAGATAGTGCTTCCTCAGTACCTCAGAAAGTGCTCCCTCAATACCTCAAGTAGTTCTCCATCAATACCTCGAAAGTGCTCCCGCAATACCTCAGGGAACTTGTTCCCTGAGTACCTCAGATAGTGCTCCCTGAATACCTCAGAAAGTGCTCCCTCAGTACCTCAGAAAGTGCTTGCTCAATACCACAACAAGTGCTCCATCAATACCACAGATAGTTCTGCCTCGGTACCTCAGATTGTGCTCCCTCAATACCTCAGAAAGTGCTCCCTCAATACCTCAGAAAGTGCTTAGTCAATACGTCAGATAGTGGTCCCTCAATACCTCAGATAGTTCTCCCTCAGTACCTCAGAAAGTGCTTCCTCAGTACCTCAGAAAGTGCTCCCTCAATACCTCAGGTAGTTGTCCATCAATACCTCGAAAGTGCTCCCTCAATTCCTCAGGGAACCTGTTCCCTGAGTACCTCAAATAGTGGTCCCTGAATACCTCAGAAAGTGCTTGCTCAATACCTCAGCAAGTGCTCCATCAATAGCACAGATAGTTCTGCCTCAGTACCTCAGATTGTGCTCCATCTATACCTCAGAAAGTGCTACCTCAATACCTCAGAAAGTGCTCCCTCAATACTTCAGAAAGTGCTACCTCAATACCTCAGAAAGTGCTCAATCAATATCTCAGAAAGTGCTCAATCAATAGCTCAGATATTGCTCCCTCAATGCCTCAGATAGTGTTCCCTTAATACATCAGAAAGTGCTCCATCAGTACCTCAGATAGTTCTCCCTCAGTACCTCCGATAGTGCTCCCTGAACACCTCATAAAGTGCTCCCTCAGTTCCTCAGATAGTGCTTCCGCAGTACCTCAGAAGGTGCTCCCTCAATACCTCAGATAGTGCTTCCTCAGTACCTCAGAAAGTGCTCCCTCAATACCTCAGGTAGTTCTCCCGCAATATCTCGAAAGTGCTCCCTCAATACCTCAGAGTTTGTTCCATCAGTACCTCAGAAAGTGCTCCCTCAATACCTCAGAAAGTGCTCCATCAAAACCGCAGATAGTTCTCCATCAGTACCTCTGATAGTGCTTCCTCAGTCCGTCAGATAGTGCTCCCTCAATACCTCAGAAAGTGACCCTCAGTACCTCAGAAAGTGCGACCACAAAACCTCAGAAAGTGCTTACTTAATACGTCAGATAGTGGTCCCTCAATACCTCAG
>NW_025158551.1:0-1498 GCF_004010195.1 Chiloscyllium plagiosum
GGGATATTGAGACTCTGATCAAGACAAAAGGGGCACATGTCATATACAGCCAGCTGGATTAAGGGAATCCCTTGAAGAACATTGTGGGTGTAGTAATACTCTAAAGGGGGAAACCATGAGGGCCTAAAGGGGAACTGACAGAGCTTTGGCAGAGAAGGTTCAGGAAAATCCAGAGAGATTCTACAAGTATATTAACAATAGAAGATTAACTCTGGACAGAATGTGACTCCTTAAAGATTAACGAAGCCAACCATGTGTGAACCCACAGGAAATGGGTGAGATCCGAAACAAACACTTCACGTCAGAACTTACTGTGGAAAACACGCCGGGGAAGCAGGGAAATAAACAGTGATGTTTTCAAAACAGTCCACATTGGAGAACAGGAGGTGCTGAAGGTTTTCAAACACATTAAAATTAGACAACTCCCTGGGAACTAATCAAGTATATCCCAGGACATTGGGGTAAGTTAGGGAAGAAACTTACAATGATATTTCTATCACTGACAGCCATGGGTGGTGAGCTCGGAGCCTGGAGGTTGCCTAATGTTGTGGCAGTATTTCGGAAAGGCTGCAACGGAAAGCTAGGGACATAAACACCAATTAGCTTGATGTCAGTGGTACAAATGTTGTTGGAAGCAATTCCGCAGGATAGGAGTCACATGCATTTGGAAAGGCAACGCTTGATTAGGGAGAGTCAGTATAGCTTTGTGCATACAAAGTCGTGTCTCTCAAACTTGATCGAGTTTGTTGAAGAGGTGGCCAAGAAGGTGGATGAAGGCAGAGTAGTGGACGTTGTCTATCCTGACTTCAGCAAGGCCTTAGACAGGGTTTAGAGTGGTGCAGTGGATAGTAAGGTTAGATCACATGGGATCAGGGAGAGCAAGACAAACGGACACAAAATTGGCTTGAGAGTAGGAAACAAAAGATGGTGGGAGAGGGTTGTTGTGCAGATTGGGGGCCTCTGACCAGCGGTGTGCCATAAGCATTGGTGCTGGGGCCACGCATGTGCATTATTGACATAAATGCGAATATATGAATTATTGTTAGTAAGGTTGTGGATAGTAACATAAGTGTTATAGTGGGCAGTGAATACAGTTATCAAAGGTGATCTTAACCAACTGAGCCAGTGGGTCAAGAAATGAAAGATGGAGGTGAATTCAGGTATTGGATTTTGTTAAGACAACCCAGGGACGACTGACACAATTAATGGCAGAGCCCTTGGCAGTGTTGTCGAGCAGAGAGAGACCAAGAGATGCAGTTACATTGTTCCTTGGAAGTGGCGTCACAGGTGGACAGGATGGGGAAAACGGATTAGGCACACTAGCCTTCATGGGTCAGAGCATTGAGTACATGAGTTGGTCCATCATCAGACATTGCTGGGACTCCAGTTGGAGTACTGTGTAGAATTCTGATCCTCCTGCTTTAGGAAGCATATTCTGAAACTGGAAATAGAGCAAAGATTGACAAAGATGTTACTGATACTGGAGCGTTTGATAGAA
>NW_025158552.1:0-1498 GCF_004010195.1 Chiloscyllium plagiosum
AGTGACAGGGATTGAACCTCAGTCTGTGACAGGAATTGAATCACAGTCACTGACAGGAATTGAATCTCAGTCAGTGACAAGGATTGAACCTCAGTTTGTCACAGGGATTGAACCTCAGCCAGTGACAGGGATTGAACCTCAGTTTGTTACAGGGATTGAATCTCAGTCAGTGACAGGGAGTGAGCCTCAGTCAGTGACAGGGATTGAATCTCAGTCAGTGACAGGGTGTGAGCCGCAGTCAGTGACAAGGATTGAACGTCAGTTTGTGACAGAGATAGAACCTCAGTTAGTGAGAGGGATTGAATCTCAGTCTGTGACAGGGATTGAGCTTCAGTCAGTGACAGGGATTGAATCTCAGTCAGTGACAGGGATTGAATCTCAGTCAGTGACTGGGATTGAATCTCAGCCAGAGGCAGGGATTGAACCTCAATCAGTGACAGGCATTGAGATTCATTCAGTGACAGGGATTGACCCTCAGTCAGTGAAAGGAATTGAATCTCTGTCAGTGACAGGTTTGAATCTCAGTCAGTGACAGGGTTTGAGCATAATCAATAACAGGGATTGAGCCTCCGTCAGTGACAGGGTTTGAACCTCAGTCAGTGACAGGGATTGAGCCTCAGTCAGTCATCGGAATTGACCCTGAGAAGTGACAGGGATTGACATTCAGTCAGTGACAGGGATTGAATCTCAGTCACTGACGGGGATTGACCCTCAGTCAGTGATCAAGAATGAATCTCAGTCAGTGACAGGGATTGAGCCTCAGTCACTGATAGGGATTGAATCTCAGTCAGTGACAGGGATTGAATCTCAATCAGTGACAGGGATTGACCCACAGACAGTGAAAGGAATTGAATCTCAGTCAGTTGCAGGGATTGAATCTCAATCAGTAACATGGATTGAATCTCATTCAGTGACAGTGATTGAACCTGACCCAGTGAGAGGGATTGAATCTCAATCAGTGATAGGGATTGAATCTCGATCAGTGACAGAGATTGAATCTCAATCACAGGCAGGGATTGAATCTCAGTCAGAGACAGGGATTGTACCTCAGTCAGTGACAGGGATTGAACCTCAGTCAGTGACAGGGATTGAGCCTCAGTCAGTGACAGGGATTGAACCTCAGTCAGTGACAGGGATTGAACATCAGTCAGTGACAGGGATTGAACCTCAGTCTGTGACAGGAATTGAATCACAGTCACTGACAGGAATTGAATCTCAGTCAGTGACAAGGACTGAACCTCAGTTTGTCACAGGGATTGTACCTCAGCCAGTGACAGGGATTGAACCTCAGTTTGTTACAGGGATTGAATCTCAGTCAGTGACAGGGAGTGAGCCTCAGTCAGTGACAGGGATTGAATCTCAGTCAGTGACAGGGATTGAACCTCAGTCTGTGACAGGAATTGAATCACAGTCAGTGACAGGAATTGAATCTCAGTCAGTGACAAGGTTTGAACCTCAGTTTGTTACAGGGATTGAACCTCAGCCAGTGACAGGGATT
>NW_025158553.1:0-1498 GCF_004010195.1 Chiloscyllium plagiosum
ACCGCACCGCGCCGAGAGATCACCGCACCGGGCTGAGAGATCACCACACCGGGCTGAGAGATCCCCACACCGAGCTGAGAGATCACCACACCGGACTGAGAGATCACCGCACTGGGCCGAGAGATCACCACACCGGGCTGAGAGATCCCCACACCGGGCCGAGAGATCACCGCACCGGGCTGAGAGATCACCACACCGGACTGGGAGATCACCGCACCGGGCTGAGAGATCACCACACCGGACTGGGAGATCACCACACCGGACTGGGAGATCACCGCACCGGGCTGAGAGATCACCACACCGGGCCGAGAGATCCCCAAGCCGGGCTGAGAGATCAACACGCTGGGTTGAGAGTTTGCCACATCAGGCCGAGAGATTACCATGCCAGGCTGGGAGATCACCATCCCCCCAGCTGAGAGTTGACCATGCCGGACTGAGAGATCACCAAACTGGGCTGAGAGATCATCACGCTGGCGAGCTGCGAGATCCCCACACCCGGCCGAGAGATCACCACAGCCGGCCGAGAGATCACCACGTCAGGCAGAGAGATCAACACACCTAGCCAAGAGACAGCACATGCTCAGCCATTGAGAGAGCGGCACCTTGGGCCACTGAGAGATTGCTCAGCTGGGCCGAGAGACTGTCAGGCTGGGTTTGTGCACAGTCTGAGGCCAGGAGTCCCATGGCCTGGAGAAGAAAGAAGAGAGGAGAAAGATCAAAAATGGAAAAGCGAAGAAGAAAAAGAGAAAAAGGAAAAGGAAAGGTATGTGTGTGTGGACTGGGCTGCTGGGGGAGGTGGTGGAGGCTGGTGCAATTGCAACATTTCAGGGGCATCTGGATGGGTATTTGAAGGGGTGTGGGCCAGGTGCTGGTGAACGGGACTTGATTGATTTCATCTAATACAATTATTCTCTCTCATTTAGTCTGAAAATCCCCTTTTCAAATGAAGGAGTACTCACAGAGCTCCCACTGCAGCATATGAGACAATGCTGAAGCAAACCAATATTCTGTTCCTCCTTCATTGAGCTTGAATAGTACGTAGTACTTCGATATTCAAGTAATTCTCTTCTTTTCAACAAGGCTGAACTAATTCCACTAATTATCCCTCTAATCTGCAGGGGCACATGGCAATGCTGCAGTTGGGAATTTGCAACACAGGGGTTGACATTCTTAAGAGACCATAAAATGCATTAGGCCTGTATTCTATAGGCCAAGAACTCATGGGAAAGTTACGTAAAAATAAATTTTCAGGGAGTTTGTGCAAAAGTTTATCAACTGTAAAGTAGTGATGGTAGGAGCCATTTTGGGAAAGCAAATATTAGCAGGAATTATACACTTAATGGTAAGGTCCTAGGGAGTGTTGCTGAACAAAGAGACCTTGGAGTGCAGGTCCTTGCACCTTGAACGTAGAGTTGCAGGTAGGATATGATAGTGAAGAAGGCGTTTGGGATGCTTTCCTTTATTAGTCACAGTATTGAACACAGGAGTTAGTTGCAGC
>NW_025158554.1:0-1498 GCF_004010195.1 Chiloscyllium plagiosum
ATCCGAGAATGCCGACTCTGTGGGTAGGCTGGCTATTCGGCCCATTCCAGTCGACACCATCACTCCGAACCACATCCTATCAGATCAACACTCCATACCTATTCCATTCCCCTTCATTTCCCAGGGCTGATCCCAGTAACCCGAACACATTCAGACTGTTGGAGGAAACTCACACAAGCAAAGAGAGAATGTACAAACTGCACACAGTCACACAAGACTGGGATCGAATCCATGTCTCTCATGCCGCGAGGCAGCAGCGAATCAGGATGAGCAACAAATGCTGTCCTGACCAGCGACATCCACACCCTGTGGACACATCAGGAAGAATAAAAACACATTCACAACTTGGTCAACGGGACTTACGTCTGCGTGGACATGATTTGAACCAATCGTTCACCCCGGGGAGATACAAGGACACTGATATCACAGAGAAACCAGGGCAATGCGGAATTCAAATACCTGCTGTAGTGGAAACTCACTTACTCAGTCAAACTGGGGGCAGACTGTTCAACAGTCCCGTGTGTGGGAAGGGCTCAATGAGCAATAAAAATTCCAGAGTAACCAGCAAGATTACATATCCCAGAAGGAGATCAATTAAACTGTCAACGCTGCTGTTAATCCCAACCAGCTGCCGGTTTCATAGCATCAAAGTCATAGACTCACGCAGCATGAAAACAGGCCTTTCACTCCTACCATCTCATACTGAACATAATGTCAAACTAAACGAGTCGCATCTCACGGTTCCTGTAATTGCTGAGGGTTAATAATGCCCTTGTAATAATTTTACGGCATTGGTAATATGAATGGCCAGATGTAATTCTGTGGACACGTGTTCAAATCCTGGCATGACAGATGCTGGAATTTTATTTCAATAAATACCTAGAGTTGCAGAGTCTAATGATGATGTTGAATCAGTTGTTGGAGATCTGATTCACGAATGCCTGATAGGGAAGGAAACTGCCATACTTATCTGATCTGGCTGGCATATGACTCCAGATCCATAATATCGTGGTTGATTCTGAACTGCCCTCTGGGCAATAAATAATGGACTCGGCATAAACTTTTTTCTAATCCCACTGAAACTTTCCAATTCATTTATCGATCCAAATATCCTGTAAATATTGTAAACTTTGAGTGCGAGCAGCAGCTAAGGTAAGACTGTTTGTTTTAAAATTACTTACCGGTAGCGGGCAGCGGTGTTTTTTTTTCCTCTCTTTTACAGAAAGAGCGGGAGCAGCAGGGGGAAGTGACAAAGACCGGAGGGGCAGCCGGGAAGGAAAGCAGTGAGTATAAATACTCACCCTTCGACGCCAACGGTCACTTTGAGTGCGAGCAGCAGCTAAGGTAAGACTGTTTTAAAATTACTTACCGGTAGCGGGCAGTGGTGTTTTTTTTTCTGTCTTTTACAGAAAGAGCGGGAGCAGCATGGGGAAGTGACGAAGACCGGAGGGGCAGCCGGGTAGGTTTTTTCCTACAAAAGCGAGCAGGAGAAGAACCC
>NW_025158555.1:0-1498 GCF_004010195.1 Chiloscyllium plagiosum
TATCCTCTAGTTCATGTCTTCTGCAAATTTGTGATCTCTGCATCCGTCTGAACACATCGATGTAAAATGAATTCTCTGCGTTTGCAGCAAGCACTCCCATGGTTTTAAAAGTAGGGTTCCTACAGTACAGAAACAGGCCATTTGGCCCAACAATTCCACACTGACCCTCTGAACAGTAAGTAGCCCACCCAGACACATTCCCCCTAATTTATATTTACCCCTGACTAATGCACCCTAACCTACACATCCCTGAACACTGTGTGCAATTTAGCACAGCCAATCACCTGACCTGCATATCTTTTGGACTGTGGGAGGAAACCAGAGGGCCGGAAGGAAACCCACGCAGACACAGGGAGAATGTGCTAACTCCACACAGGCAGTCACCCGAGGGTGGGATCGAATTTGGGACCCTGGTACTGTGAGGCAGCAGTGCCAACCACTGAGACACCATGCTGGCCTGCGGGTTCATGAGTGGATTATTTTAATTCATTCCAAATTTGGCCTTGGTCACATAATTCACGATAGCAGTTGTTTTCGAAAGAATGACTCCTCAGTTGATATTTTGTTGGAAAATGTAACTATTTATTTAAAATGCACAGATTGGGAACACCTAAAGTACTGAGCAGATTAAATAATTCAGTTAATGTTTTATTTTTATCCTGTAAATCCAGTTTAATCAGGGACATAACAATTAATTAACTCAAGTTACGTGTGAAACTGATCAAAGCAGTGAAACTGACCTGTTCTTCATAGAATTGAGCAGAATTTCCAAATGGTCTTTGCCAATGATCTTTTCCAGCCAGAAAAATATGTATGTAGTGTACAGCGGAATTAAAAGGTGTTTCTTGATCAATTAGAAGACAGTCATGGCATTTTTGCTCAAGATCAAGAACTATTAGAACATTAGACTTTTGGAATTCTATTTATATTTCTCTATGATTTGTAAACTGTTTAAAGACAGACCTTGTGATTGAACTAGATAGTTGAGTTCTGAATTTGGATTGTAAAGCATGGATTAGATTAATCCTTAATTATTACTTTTAAGTAAAAATGGCACCCAAAGGTATCTGTTTTCCCTTCATTTCTAAAACCTTTGCGATTTGTCTTTAACTTAATAATAGGCTTTATGAAATTTCATCTCGCATGCTGATCGCATTGAATGAGGAACCTGGAGCGGTTCACTGTCACCAACCGTGTTAACATTGCAAAAACAATGTAGAAACCAACAACAGTTTCCCAAATATAACATATTTAATGTTACCCAAGCACAGTCCCTCCTCAACAGATCAACGATCACCAGATCACAACATGGTGTGTTTGCAGCAGAACTAGCTCTGCAAACATTTTCAACAGAACCAAGAACATGATGTAACCTCACAAAAAAAAACAAATTGAAGTCTAACAAACCTGCTCAGAATCCAGGTAACTAATGATTAAATTGAATAGAAATAACAAGTCATAACAACAGCCTTGTTTGTGAGGGGACTTAACACTTAAA
>NW_025158556.1:0-1498 GCF_004010195.1 Chiloscyllium plagiosum
AACAGCAATTTTACTTTAAAATTCATGAAGTTGGAGGTTAATGTAATTGGAGAATTTTCTTTAGACTGCCCTGAATTGGATTGCAGCCACAAAGTACAAGTTACAGCTAGGCAGACAAGAGCCCACTAGCATTTTGGTTTGTAATATTAAATTATGTGAATAGAATAACAAAAGCAAAATCAAGATAATCCTTTAACCAGCACTGTGCAAAAAGCTGTAGTCTGAAGTCTCCTCTGCTGTAGATGTGTGTCATAATATGTCTGAACAGTTAACTAAAAATATGTACAAACCTAGGGGTATAGACATTAGTTGTAGTGTCCCTTCCTTTGATTCAGAAGGTTTGAGTTCTATCCCCCTGCCCTCAAGGTGTGTCATAACATGTTGATTAAAATAACAAAAATCCAAATTTTATTTCTGTTGAGTTTGATCACGATAGATATAGGTATTTTTAATCAACCTATCCAAAGCTCTTATTCCTGGAGCAAGTGGGACTTGAATTGGGGTTTCTTGGTCTACAGATAGGGACACTACTGCTTCAACCTATGAGCCCCTTCAGGGCAGCTATATTATGGACAGCTAAATTTATATCACTTACTTTATGCTATTTCCCAGATTCTGAATTACCCTCATTAAGACAGGGTCAGGACCATATCTATATGAAGAGGATTTGAAAGCAAATATTTACGATGAAGCAAAAACTTAAGTGATTGAAAAAATTGCCCTAGTTCTTCTGCTTGCTTCTTCTCCTTTCTATATGGGGAAAACAAAACAAGGAATGCACTAACCTGTCACAAACTGCTCTGAAAGCTACTCCAAAAAGTATTTGTGATTGGGTAATAACTACAACATAGTTTAATAGGTAAATTACTTTATAATGGCACTCATAAATGGGAAAATTAACACAAATAGTATGAAAAACACATGAAAAAATAACCACACCATGTAAAGAAGTGTGTATAGCTGAAAAAGATTTTTAAAGAAACATATCTGCAATATTAAAGGACCAGTGATCTGTTGTATTAAAGAAGCTCAATCAACTCTCAAACTAATTAGACCTTGCATCCATATTTGAAAGTTGACCATGCAAGACATTTGTCAAAAAGCATGTACTAAATTGTATAATGATGGGTCTTACTTTGAATGCTTCATTTTTTATCCCACTGCTGTTCAGTTTATTGTAACTGGCATCAATGCTGACCATAGTTTTGGGTAGCTCTGGAAGCTGCACAAGTTCATTTGAAGCAACCATCAGATCAACCAGTTCAGGCAACTGCCTTAAAGCATCTTCATCAATTGAAGAAATCCTATTACCTGTCACGTCAATCCTCTTTAGGTGATCTAGGATGATAATTATTTGCAATTAATATATTTAGGAACAAATAATACCATAATAATTCTATTACTTGTTGCGTCAATTGACTTTCAGTGATCTAAGATGATCATTACTCACAATTAATATACTTGGAAACAAATAATAAACATAATAGCCCTCTGTTAA
>NW_025158557.1:0-1498 GCF_004010195.1 Chiloscyllium plagiosum
ATGGACTAAAAGATTTGCTCACTGTTTCTAACCAACAGTAAAGTGTGTTCTGGTTGGTTTAACTCTGATAAATGAACCACTACACATGTTGGTATGACTAAGTCCAGATGGGTGAACAAATTCCTCTCTTTTTAATTCCTAAGGCTGTTATAACAGAGCTCGAACGTTTTCTTTCAATTCAGAATACCCTTGATCATACCATGAAGAAACAAGCCAGCTAGATCTCGAGTTATCAAGTAAAGAGGCTTTGAAAAGAAACTCAGTTTGTGAAAAATATAAACTGATTAAAAAGGTAAAGCCCATCTTGAATTCTGTGGCATACATACCCATGCACTCACACAGCATATAATACAGAACAATTTGGGGCAGGGGTGGGGATGTGGTGGAGGGTTGGTGTAAGGAGGAGGTGGTGAAGATGACGATTGTTGGTCCACAAAGAAAATAATTACACTTTCTTTTGAGGGTCTTGAAGTTCCTTTTAGCTTTAAGTTCTCTTCCTCTGAGATGTATTCAAACTGGTAATAAAGATGGAGACTTTTGCTGTTGAGCGAGAACATATGTCTATTCCATTGTGCAGGCCTTGTAAATGTTAATCCCTTCTGTAACAATTAGGCAAGTTTATATCAATAGCTTTTCACAAGGAGGAACTTCAATCATTTGACAGCTAATTAGTGGTAATCCATTAAAAGAGGGTGTTTTCTTTCTCCCATTGTCATAGATATCAGGATAACATTAAAATAGATGGGATGGCATTATTCAGTGGCTTTTTTTTAATGTAATATGGCTTTCAGTATGTTTCCTTACATTTCTGGCCATCATGTAGATGTGGTGCCTCGAGCATTTTACCAAATCAGAGCCAAAAATCAAAATGCACAACATTTCCTTTGTGTGGTCGTTAGGTGTCCATTTTGTAGCACTCTGTGGAGCAGACTCAATTTGCAAGTCAGTTTACTTCAGCAATCAATTGAAATAATGCCCTGCTTTATTTAATGATGTTTTACATCAAACGGAAGTGACAGGTAAAGGTCAGTTGATGGAGTTAAGGCTTGTTTGTCAACTTCATAATAAACTTTAAGGTGAGAGTGGAAGAGATTTAAAAAGGACCTCGGGGGTAACTTTTCCATGCAGCAGGTGGTGCATGTATGAATAAAGATGTCAGAAGAAGTGGCGGAGGCTGGTACAAATGCAAGATTTAAAAGGCAACTGAATGGGTAAATGAATAGAAAGGGTTGAGAGGAATATGGGCCAAATGCTGGCTAATGGGTCTAGGTTAGTTTGGGATGTCTGATTGGCACAATTAGTTGGACCAAAGATTTCTGTGCTATTTTTATGAGACTACTATTTTCAAAACAACAGTAAAATTATTTGTTTTAAAATTGTTAATGATCATGTTTAATTTGGTGCAACAGTGTAATAGATCAAAATTGGATTACCAAACTGTGATAAGATTTCTTGGCCGCAAGTCTGGTGACAGTGTTACTGCCCATTGGTTGCAGGA
>NW_025158558.1:0-1498 GCF_004010195.1 Chiloscyllium plagiosum
CTTTACCTTATGCAGCAAACCTTTTGGCGGCATCGTGTCGAATGCCTTTCGTAAATCTCGGTACACCACATCTACTGAGTCTCCGTGGTCACAATGTTTTCATGGATTTCTAGTCAATTAGTTAAGCATAACCTGTCTTTCATGAACTGATGCTGTGTCTGTCCAACGGGACAATTTCTATCTAGATGCGTCCTATTTATTCCTTGATTACAGATTGACGTATTTTCCCCACTGCACATGTGAGGCTAACGAGTTGATAATGCGCCATTTTTCCTACTTCCCTTTTTAAACAGTGGTGTCTGATTTCCTGTTTTCCAATCTGCTGGAACTGCGTCAGAGTCAGGTGAATTTCGAAAAGTTTCCACAAATGCATTTGCTACTTCTCCCACCACTTCTGTTAGAACCCTGGAATGCATTCCGTCAGGTCCTGGAGACTTAGCTATCTTTATATCCATTAGCTTGCCCAACACTATCTCTATCGTGGGAATGGTTGTTTCCAGGTCCTCACCTACCTTCCTCCCTTTGACAATTACTGACATGTTATTAGTGACCTTCACATCGGGAAGTGAACACAGCCTGACACACACCATTTCAACGTTTCTGAGCTTCACCATGCCAGCACTCAATGCACGAGGGAGTCAAAATCTAAGGCCAGGGAAAGATACAGAAAAAAAAAACCAAATAATTTATGAACTGATAACTTGCTGAAAATATGGATAAGGAGATGGGCGGATTGGAATAACGGGATAAGGGAGACAATGTTGGGTCCAATCCCAAGAAAGCAAACATTGAATAGAGACATAGCCAGATCCGCCAGAATGGTCCATTGCCTCAAATTCTGAATCTGCCTCACAGAACCAGCCAAGACAGCATAAACCGGTGTAAGGCAAAGGCTAAAATGGAGAGCTGTGCAAGCCGTGCTAGTGGACTTCTCCCCAAAGTGGACTATCTACATAGCATGAGGAACATTGCAAACCTTTGGCAGGATATTTGCTGAAGAAGGGCTTATGCCCGAAACGTCGATTCTCTTCTCCTTTTATGCTGCCTGACCTGCTGCGCTTTTCAAGCAACACATTTTTAAGCTCTGATCTCCAGCATCTGCAGTCCTCACGTTCTCCTTTGCCAGGATAATCCAACCCTCTACCACCACCCTCTGTCTCCGACATTTGGACCAGTTTTGTAACCAAATGGCTTTCATATGAACCAATCTTGTTAAACAGATGACCATGCACAATGTTATTCAACGTCTTAGTGATGTCCATATCGACAATGTACACCACTCGATCACAATTCATCTTCTTAGTCGCTTCTTCAAAGAAATCTCAGTCGTCAGTAAGACACAATATTGCTTGTACAAAGTCATGTTGACTATCCCTAATCAGTCGTTACCTTTCAAAATGCGTGAAAATCCGATGACTCATAATCTCCTCCAACAACTTACCCACCACTAACGTCAGGCTCACTGGGTTTACCTTGTTACCCTTCTGAAATACTTTAC
>NW_025158559.1:0-1498 GCF_004010195.1 Chiloscyllium plagiosum
GCTGTGAGGCAACAGTGCTAACCACTGTGCCACTGTGCCACCCATGAAGCTCTGCCATCTCCTTCCTGGATTCCCAGCGAATTTTCGGATAAAAGCCATCTGCCCCAGTGGTCTTCTCTCCTTTCACACGTTCGAAAATTGCTAACAACACCTCGTTGTGAAACTTAATCCAATCTAGACTGGTAGCCCGTATCTCAATATTCTCCCCGATAACATTGTCATTTTCCATTATGAATGCTGATGAAAAATATTCACATAGTGCTTCAACTATCTCCTCTTACTCCACACACACTTGTACTATTATCCTTGATTGGACATAATCTTACTCGATTCATACTCTTATTCCTGATATAACTTACAGGTTTTCCTTGATACTATCCACCAATGAATTCCCATGTCCCCTGCTGGCTCTCCTGACTACTCGCTTTCGGTCTTCCCTCGTTAACCTTCATTTCTCACGCACCCTAACTGAGGCATCACATCTCATCCTAACATAAGCCTTCTTCTTCCTCTTGACAAGAGATTCAACTTCTTTAGTAAAACATGGTTCCTTCACTCGACAACCTACTTCCTGCCTGAAAGGTACACACCTATCAAGGACGCGCAGTAGCTGTTCCTCGAATTCGCTTCACATTTCAATTGTGCCATGCCTGACAGTTTCCTTCCACATCCTATGCATCCTAAATCTAGCCTAATCACATCATAATTGCATTTCACCCAGCTATATCTCATGCCCTGCGATATATAAACATCTGTTTCCAGCGCTAAAGTAACCATAACCGAATTGTGGGGATTATCAACAAAGTGCTCACCAACGTTCAAATCTAACAACTGGCCGGGCTCATTCCGCAGTTCCAAATTCAATGTGTCCTCGACTCTTATTGGCCTGTCGACATTTTGTGTCAGGAATGATGAAATACAAATAGACCTGAAATGCAACTTACACAGAAAAACTATGGAACCGGAAGACATTGCAGTCGAAGCTCAGAATACAGTAGCACTGCAACCCCAAACGCTCATTGATACAGTTTCTCGAAATTAATTTTGACGTGGTTTTTTACTATTCGGCTCAGATCTGTGATCCGAACCAATGTTTCTCTGTCAAACCTATGTCGCTTGGGGAAAAATGTCTGCTGGAAGGCAACGACAAACATCCGTTGAAATAATGCATTATAGATTCAAGTTAAAGCTGTACTATCTCTTCTTTGGGCTTCTTGCATCTTTTCAAAACGTGGCAGCTGATTTGTTGATCAGGTATCGCTTATCGAACATAGAACATTACAGCGCAGTACATGCCTTTTGACCCTCGATGTTGCGCCGCCCTGTCATACTCATCTGAAGGCCATCCCACTTACACTATGAATCTACTACCATTGCAGGCAAAGCATTTCATATCCTTACTACTCTCTGAATAAAGAAGTTACCTCTGACATTTGCCTTTACCTATCTCCCCTCACTTTAAAGGTGTGTCCCCTCGTGTTTGCCGGTCCCATTTTTG
>NW_025158560.1:0-1498 GCF_004010195.1 Chiloscyllium plagiosum
TTTCCTCCCACAATCCAAAGATGTGTAGGTCAGATGAATTAGCCCATAGTGTTAGGTGCATTAGTCAGAGGAAAATGGGTCTGGGTGGGTTACACTTTGGAGGGTCGGTGTAGACTTGTTGGGCCGAAGGGCCTGTTTCCACACTGTAGATAATCTAATCTAAAAAAAAACACAGCCATTCTGTTGTAAAAGAACTACCTTTACACAATCGGAATGTATCCATGCTCAGTTATGGGGGGTACAAAAAAATGGAAGCAGTTCCAAATGTATTTCACTTTGAAGCATCTTTACAACTGTGTTTGTAGTAAAGAGGGTTTGTTATCCTTGTGCAGATTATTTGCTTTATGACTAACTCATACTTGATGAAGCAAGTGTTTATTAACAAAAAAAACGAGGGATTTTATCTCCCTTCAGAGTGGAGTTCAAACAAAATTGTGACAGTCATCTTCCTGCAAGAGAGATTAGAAGTAATTTATTTGTGTAAACATTTATTGGAATGTAGAATGCAATGCAGTAAACAGCAAATATTAAATAATGACGACAATCACCAAGGTGCCGCTGAAATATTTAAAGACTAATCTGAATCAATTGGGGAGCTTGCACAAAAATGAAAATGTTCAAAATCAACATTTAAGGAAGGAAATTTAGCATGACCTCTGTACAAAGATTTCTGTTTCTATAGTTTTCTTGCCTTCATATCTTAGAGTCATAGAGATATACAGCATGGAAACAAACCCTTTGGTCCAACTCGTCCATGCCGACCAGATATCCCAACCCAATCTAGTCCCACCTGCCAGCCCCAGCCCATATCCCTCCAAACCCCTCCTATTCATATACCATCCAAATACCTCTTAAACGTTGCAATTGTACCAGCCTCCACCACTTCCTCTGGCAGCTCATTCCATACACGTACCACCCTCTGTGTGAAAAAGTTGCCCCTTAGGTCTCTTTTATATCTTTCCCCTCTCACCCTAAACCTATGCCCTCTAGTTCTGGACTCCAAAATAGACTTGCCCCTCACGATTTCATAAACCTCTATAAGGTCACCACTCAGCCTCCAGGGAAAACAGCCCCAGCCTATTCAACCTCTCCCTTTAGGTCAAATCCTCCAACCGTGGCAACTTCCTCGTAAATCTTATCTGAACCCTTTCAAGTTTCACAACACCTTTCCGATAAGATGGAGACCAGAATTGCACGCAATATTCCAAAAGTGGCCTAACCAATGTCCTGTACAGCTGCAACATGACCTCCCAACTCCTGTACTCAATACTCTGACCAATGAAGGAAAGCATACCAAACACCTTCTTCACTATCCTATCGAATGGATGACAATCCCCTAACTTATAATCATTAAGTGATTAAGATAAGACCATAAAACATAGGAGCGGAAGTAAGGCCATTCAGCCCATCGAGTCCACTCCGCCATTCAATCATGGCTGATGGGCATTTCAACTCCACCTACCCGCATTCTCCCTGTAGCCCTTAATTCCTTGTGAGT
>NW_025158561.1:0-1498 GCF_004010195.1 Chiloscyllium plagiosum
CTGTCTAGTCTCGTACCCTGTATCTCAGCGTTGCCTTTTTCCAGGGTGTATATCCTCAGACGCCATGCACAACTTACCACTACTGTCTGTGATTGGTCCTAATCTTACTGTAGTCATTCTTTTATTCCTGACATATCTGTAGAAAGCTTGAGGGCTTTCCTTGATCGTATCTGCCAATGACTTCTCCTGTCTCCTCCTGGCTCTTCTGAGCTCTCTCTTTAGGTCTTTCCTGGCTAACTTGTAACTCTCATGCGCCCTAACTGAGCCTTCCCGTCTCATCCTAATATGAGCCTTCTTCTTCCGCTTGACAAGAGATTCAACTTCCTTAGTAAACTACAGCTCCCTGACTCGACCACTTCCTCCCTGCCTGATAGGTACATAGTTATCAAGGACACGCAGCAGCTATTCTTTGAATATGCTCCACATTTCAATTGTGCCCATTCCCTGCAGTTTCCTTCCCCATTCTATGCATCCTAAACCTTGCCTAATCACATCATAATTGCCTTTCTACCAGCAATAACTCTTGCCCTACAATATATACCAATTCCTTTCCATTGCTAAAGTAACATAAATGAATTGTGGTCACTATCACCAAAGTGCTCACCTACCTCCAAATCTAACGCCTGGCCGGGTTCATTACCCAGTACCAAGTCCACTGCAGTATCGCCCCTTGTTGGCCTGTCTACATACTGTGTCAGGAATCCCTCCTGCACACATTCGACAAAAACTGATCCATCTGAAGTACTCGAACTATAGTATATCCAGTTAATATTTGGGAAGTTGAAATCCCCCATAATAACTACCCTGTTACTCTGACTCCTCTCCAGAATCATCTCTGGAACTATTCAGAGGTCTATAGATAACACCCAACAGGGTGACCTCTCCATTCCTTTATCAAACCTCAGCCCATTCTACCTCAGTAGATGAGTCCTCAAATGTCCTTTCTGCCACCATAATACTGTCCTTGACTAACATCGCCACGCCTCCCCCTCTTTAACCATCTTCCCTTTTGATACTGAAATATCTGAACCCCAGAACCTGCAACAACCGTTCCTGTGCCTGCTCTATCCATGTCTCAGAAACGGCCACAACATCGAAATCCCAGGTACCAATCCATCCTGCAAGTTCACCCACCTTATTCCGGATGCTCTTAACATTGAAACCATTTTCCTGTTTGCTGGTGCACTCTTGCGACCATGAAACCATATTTCTGACCTCACTACCCTCACCCTCCTGGACACTGTAACTACAATTTCGGTTCCCATTCCCCGGCTGAATTAGTTTCAACCCTCCCGAAGAGCAATATCAAATTCCCCCTCCCCCAAGGATATTGGAACCCCTCTCATTCAGGTGTACACCATCCCCCTGTTTGTAGAGGTCCCACCTACCCCAGAATGAGCCCCAATTATCGAGGTATCCGAAACCATGCCTCCTGTATCATTAGCTACATATTCAACTTCTCTCCCTCCCAATACCTCGCCTCGCCAGACTTGGCACG
>NW_025158562.1:0-1498 GCF_004010195.1 Chiloscyllium plagiosum
CAGTGCTGCATTCTGGAACACGTATGGTTCCCAATATCCTGCCAATCATGGGATGGAAAACATGGGAAGGCACCAATGACTTCCTGTTGAAGGGCTGATGTGCAAAGTTTTGACTCTCTTGTTCCTCAGATGCTGCCAGACTGGCTGTGCTTTACCAGCGCCAAACGTTTCGACTCTGATCACCAGCATCAGCAGTTCTCACTTTCTCCATTACTTAGAGCTGTCCCCTCTGCACACTGAACAGAGAATTAATCAGCAGAAACTCATTGCATGTGGAGCTGACTGTTTAGTTCTGGAAAGTTGTATTTGATGAACACATTTATTAAAAGAGAAATTTCAATTCAATAAATATTCATTCAATCCCAGAGTAACAGTTTTGTTTATGAATTGGGCAGCTTGAGAACAAACAATGAATGAATGAAGAACTCCACGTTATAGAGTATTCCAGGTGTTATTTTCCAGGCTGGATGTCGTCTACCTGAATGCAGGGAATATTATCCGACAGAAAGATATGTTAAGGGAACAAGATGAAATGGGTAAGTGTGACATTTTTGCCATCACAGAGTTGTGTTTGAGGGAAATCAGGGCTGACAACTCAATATCCCGTGGTACAAGATCTATCGGCACGACAGGAGAGGTTGTACAAGAGTAAGTGGGGTTGCATTATTAATTATGGAGTCAGTTACTGCAGTAAGAAGGATCCTCTAATGAGGCTTGGTGGTTAGAGCTCAGGAACAAAACCATGACAGACATACCGCTGAGGATATATTGTAGACTCCCAGATAAAAGAAAGTACAGGAGCTGATATAAAACTAATTTACTGAGGTGTGTTAATACAACTATAGGATCATTATATTCAGGCATTTCAATTCCAAACATTTATTCGGGCAGTGATGACATTTTTAAGAGGGGACAGATGCCTTGAACTTTATTCCAGGGAGCTTCTTATATCAACGTGTAGTAGAGACAACAATGGGCGGGGCTATGCTGGGCCTCACCTTGGGGAACAAAGCCAGTCAGATGTTGCAGGCAGGATTCGGTTGAGCATGAAAGGACCAGTGACCGTGACTCCTTTGTCTTGGATTTGCTAAGGAAAAGACCCAAAAATGTTTGAAAAATAAAAACTTTTTTGGTTTGGGAGACCGATTTTATGAAAAAATATGACAGGATCTGGCCAAGGTGCAGGTGCTTCTGGGTGCAACTGTAGCAGAACAGTGTGGGGCGCGAGTTAGGGGGTCACTTGATCAAAATGTAATTGATGACAGTGTCGGCCCAGCATGTTACACGGAAGATGAATTTTAGGAACACAAGCCCAGAAAACCTCGGATTCGACACAAATTCCGAACAGAATTAAAAAGGCAAAAGAAGCTTAAAGCAGTTACAAACTGAGCAGGTCAACGGAGTTCCGAAAATAATATAGAAAGTGTAGCGCCAAACATAAAAAGTCAGTAGAAGAGCCCGAAGTGGTGGCGGGGATTTAAAAAATTCGAGGGTAGAG
>NW_025158563.1:0-1498 GCF_004010195.1 Chiloscyllium plagiosum
CTTTCTCCATACTTGACCAGATAAGCATTGAAATTCCTTTATCACTCGACATATTTTAAATATCATTGATATCGGATGTTTGCACCGCTTTGGTGAAAAGAGGCTGCGAATTCACTGTCTGTCATCACAAAAATTAATCATGCAGTATGGATATTATTAATTATTTAACAGTGGGGCAATGGGGAATTCATTGATTGCTGTGTCAAACACATGAATGCAGATGAATAACGTCGTCTACTCCCGCACAGCAAACATATCTACTTGCTACTGTTTTTCGTGTTTATGCACTTTTCCTTTTTTCCTGTTCTCGTACTATCAACTCGATTGTCACCATCTTATACTGCATGAAATAATTCGGAGCCAAACTTGATCAGAGAAGTCTGCACAGGAAAATCTTCTGTCTAATAGATAATTACGATTCCATTCTAAATAGATATGTTTGCGGGTTTCATCCCATCCCATCCAAACCATCCATTCTGCAATGTTCCTTTCCTATCTTGTAACTGTTCTTTCGGGATACGGTAAGTTTGTTCAACCTACATATGCTCTGCATTTAGCTGTGGTTCCAAAGCGCGAGCAATTTCCTCAAGCGTGATGCAACATCCATGAATGTATGCAGTTGCAGCAAAGTGCAGATACATAACGCTTCGCCCATTGGTCTGCATTCCGAGGAGCATCCCACCCTATTCGCAGGTAGAATAATTTACCACAGGTAACCAACCGAATAGACTGTACTGCAGACAAATTGGGCGAGGCCTATTTACTTAACATGCTCATCACTGGCCTATTAGAAGAAACTGGACCATCTAGAGAACGCAGAAATTACACAGACTCCGAGGTGAGAGTCAAACCAGGCTCATTATTGCATCACCACACCTTTCCAGTTTGCAATTCTTCTTTCTAAAATGTGTGGATACGCATTCTGAGTGTTTTTTTTTATTCGAACGAAATAGATATGAAATGAAATAAAATGAGTACTAAAACATCTGTCCTGAAGTTATTTTTGGCATTGTGTGTTTCAGTTAGCATCAGACAACGGAGAATCTGTTGAAAGTATCATTGAGCCACCCTCATGTTTTTTACCATGAGTTCACGAGAGAAGTGTGTGATTGGTCAGTTAGTTCTTAATGGAAGATCCCTGATAACCCAGAGTCCATTGAGATTCAACTAAATTGTCATAGGTCTATATGCACATGTAGGCCAGAGCGGGTAAGGACAACAGTATGCGTTCCGAAAGGTCATTAATCACCCAGTTCCCTTCTATTTAAGTGCATATCAACAATTGATTCTTGGTCATCATTCGAATCTTAATTTCAGATTCTTGAAATAATATTTCCTTTTCTGGTGGCATTTTAACCTCTGATCCTCAGAACAAAACCTGCTTCTGTGGATTTACAATTCAGCTATATTATCACAACACATCACTCCCTCTTAACTCATTGTGATTGCTGTCTCCGTCCTTTTTGTAAACGTTTCTATGTGGTTGAAACCTGAAACT
>NW_025158564.1:0-1498 GCF_004010195.1 Chiloscyllium plagiosum
GAAGGAAATTCTCTCAGAAGAGGGTGGGAATTGTGAAGGGACGTTCATGGTCTGTTCTCTCTCTTCAGCTTTGCATCTATATCATGATATGTAGGCCAATGTTTGAAGCCAATTAAATGCTCAATGCTTTCCTCACTGTGTGTGACCCTACTTTGCTCCCAGACTTATTTAAGGCTCAAGGTTTCACTGCTTTCTGATTGACCAAGTGCGTTCATAAGGTGATGCACGAACCACCTGGCAGTTGGGAAGTTTATTGAATCACAACTTCCTGCGAACCTACAGGAAACAGAAAAATAGACAAAATGGGAAATTCAACTGATGCAGTCAGGATTACATATGGATAACTGATCTGGAAATTTACGGTCTCCATTCCTGAGCTGTGCGACGTTAATGCTCTGGAATGGAGAAATCTGTTACCTTCGAAGCTGGGGTAGCTGCAAAATGTGCAGTCAGAGGGAGCAATTGGACCCATATGGTGGAAGATACCAAATGAAGAGATACTGATAGATATCACCAATGTGCAGCAAGGTATCAGGATCAAACAGTGGTCAGGTAAGAGGGGGACTGATTCATGACACACCAGTATCAGCACTCAAGGAAGAAAGACCTTTCAGTGGCAGAGGCAATGGCCAAGTGTTATTCTCACTATGCTATTCATGAAGAAATTAATGCCAATGAAAATGACACCCATCTGACTGCTTAATATTCTTTAAATCTACTACAGTCAAGGCGGTCTGAACTACATATGACTCCAGACCAAAACCATGTGAAATGGCCCAGCATGCCACTCAGTTCAATATCAGCTAGTGGTGAGGAAGAAAAGCTGGCCAGCCAGAAACACACACATTCTCCGAGTGAATGAGACAATACACTGCTGGAACGCATTGTCCTGACTAATCATGCCAGTCGATTTATGAACAGGGTTTTAAACTGACAGCGAGGATGCAGGGACAGGATTCAACTAAAAGGAGCTTTCTAAATCCAAAGAGAAAAGGTGAAATATCGGAACAGCATGGCAAAGAAGCTGAAGACAAGCAGAAAGGAACAAGAAGCGACAAACTTTAACTAAAACTCTACATCAGCAAATAAGTTTGTGACATTTAATTGGGGAAAACAGAAATTATAATGTTCTTCTCTGGAATGAAAAAAAATCTGCAATAAGATGGACGGCCTTGTGCCACAGTTAATTGAGACTTAGTCACCAGAGAGACGTGACTATAGGGTGAAAAAAAGGTGGAACGTACGCATACAATGGAAACCCACCTTGCAGGTATTCAGGCAGAATGAGAAAGCAGAATGGGTAAATCCTGACATTAATGGATTGCGAAAACATTACAGAGGCATCATTTGGCCTCAGAGTATACGGTTGAATCAGCCACAATCCAAATTCTGCGAAATACGTGTCAAAAGCAGAAGCAGGAAAACGGTTTTTAGGTTGCCTCACAGCATTTTATTGCTTATCTCCGCATTTTACAGAAATTCATTGGAATTTGTAACA
>NW_025158565.1:0-1498 GCF_004010195.1 Chiloscyllium plagiosum
TACTTTTTTTCAAAATCACTATAGAATCCTTAATCTTAAAAGAAATCATGTTAAGTTTCCGTAATAAATATCCGATTCAAAACAGTCCTGGAACTCAAGCTCCAGGGAATAAAGCGCAAACATTCAATCACCAACAAACAAATGCACATTCAAAACAAATCACAAAGGATTAAACTTTCTACCAGCTGTACAACTCTTTTCATTCTCTCTCTCTCACACACCATATCTCACAGGCACTTTCTGAGCTTCCCGCAACAACACCTCTGGGTGCTACTCGCTTCAGCCCTCTAACTTTTGAATATTTTTCTGGATGTCTGGCCATGATTTAGTTACAAAGTGTACCCTCAGTAGCCCTTCAGCCACTAGCCCTTCCGACTTGAAGCATAATCTGATTCCTCCTGACTGTCAGGCTGGTTTTCATTGACATATAAATTCAAATATTTACAAACCCAGTCTTCGTCCGACCCGTACTTTGGCCAGAAGACGGCGGGACGAAGAATGGATTCCTTCATCCATACAAAGCAACAGTATTTAATCATCTTTTTCCCTTGTACAAGTATTATTTTTCCAATACCACAACATCGTGCCCAATGGACTTGCTGGAGGTGTGTTGTAAGGGACCCCGCCTCCATTTCCATTGCCTTTTTCTTCTTTTGTTCTCCCAGAGATTTTTTCCTTACCCACGGCACAACCAACATTGAGTTAGTCCCTTATTAACTACTAAAACTCAATCCCGGCCACCAAGGCAGTACTTAAAAGTCAACTTTCTTACCCTGGTCTGTGCACAGAGTTGCTGGCCCCTTTTCGCCGTATTTTCTATCGACCTCCTTACACTGTCTGATTCAGATTTCTCTCTTGTAGGATTCATATCAGTCGCTCAAGAGAGAGGACCAAACCGGGATACGAGACTGCTCCTCAATTGGGAACGGGATACGTCTTCCCAGTGTCCAGGGCCAGCCACTCCCCACGGCGATGGAAGAACATCACGGACGAGCCCCCAATTGTGAGAAACAAATCTCACTCACTTCAATAATTTCAGTCCGATACAAGATCTGAATCAGTAGTGTCATTTATTTTACTCTTGTAAGAGGGTGCGATGTCCACTGTCAACAAGGCAGGGACACACACACACTGAATTAAACGAATACACGATATTTATGTAATTTGGTTCATATTTTTTTATCCCATCGCTCCTCCCCGTTTACATCTTCCACTTCTCTAAGACCGGCACCCATTACTCCTGTTTATTTCTTGCCTTATCCGGCCTTGTCTGTGACAAAATGCTTTTTTCTGGCCTCACAAGGCCGTTTGACCACATACCGCTGTGGCCCATTGTTAGGTATATCCTTTCTTCACCATTATCTACTCCCTCCATCTGTGCTTTCCCCAATCATACTGATCCTTATGACCTTTTAATTGGGGTTTGTTCCTGTGTTTCTGTAAAAGTGGGAAACAGATGCTTATAACTGCTGCTTGTGCAAGCATATCTGGCTTAACC
>NW_025158566.1:0-1498 GCF_004010195.1 Chiloscyllium plagiosum
CACAACTTCCCACTACTATCCTTGACTGGACCTGTTCCTACCCTGGTCATTCTTTTATTCCTGACATAGCAACAGAAAGCCTTTGGGTTTTCCCTCATTCTACCAACCAAGGACTTTTCATGCCCCCTCCTTGCTGCTCTTAGTTCTCTTTAGATCCTTCCTGGCTGTCTTATAAATCTCAATCGGCGCAATTGAACCTTCACGCCTCATCTTTACATAGGCTGCCCTCTTCTCTTTAACAAGGGATTCCAATTCCATATTAAACCATGGCTCCCTCACACGACCCTTTCCTCCTTGCCTGACAGGTACATACTTATCAAGGACACTCAACAGCTGCTCCTTGAACACGCTCCACATATCGATTGTGCCCTTCCATTGAAGCCTACTTTTCCAAGCCACGCATCCTCAGTCATGCCTCACCGAATCATAATTTCCATGCCCCCAGCTATAACTCTTGCCCTGCAGTGCACACTTATCCCTCTCCATCATGAGAGTAAAAGTCACCGAATTGTGGTCACTGTCCCCAAAGTACTCACCTACCTATATTTCTAACACCTGGCCAGGTTCGTTACCCAGAACCAAGTCCTGTATGGCCTCACCTCTTGTTGGCTTGTCTACATATTCTGTCAGGAAACCCTCCTGCACACATTGGACAAACACCAACCCATCTAACGTACTCAAGCAATAGCTTTCCCAGTCAATATCTGGAAAGTTAAAGTCCCCCATAACAACCACCCTATTACTTTCACTCTTCTCCTGAATCATCCTCGCAATCCTTTCTTCTTCGTCTCCAGGACTCTTAGGAGGCTTCCTGTTTCTAACCTCAGCTCAACCTATCTCAGATGGCGAGTCTTCAACCATCATCCTTTCCGCCGCTCTAATACTATCTTTGACAAGCAATGCCATACCTCCCCCTCTTTTACCCACACCTCTGACCCTACTTAAACATTTAAACCCTGGCACCTGCAACAGCCATTCCTGTCCCTGTTCTACCCATGTCTCCGTAATAGCCACAACATCAAAATTCCAGGTACTTTAAACATTTAAACCCTGGCACCTGCAACAGCCAATCCTGTCCCTTTCTACCCATGTCTCCGTAATAGCCACAACATCGAAATCCCTGGCAACAACCCACGCTGCCATTTCACCTACCTTATTTCGTATACTTCTCGCATTGAAGTACACACACTTCAAGTCACCTTCCTGTTTACAGGCACCCTCCTTCGAGATTGATGCCATGTTCCTAACCTCCCTTCACTCAAGGTACTGCACCCTAAAGCTACAGTCCATGTTCCCATGCCCCTGCAGAGTTAGTTTAAACCCCCCCAAAGAGCACTAGCAATCCTCCCTCCAAGAATACTGGTGCCCCTCAGGTTCAGGTGTAGACCATCCTGTTTATAAACGTCGCACCTTCCTCAGAAAGAACCCCAGTTATCCAGTAACCGGAATCCCTCCCTCCTGCACCATCCCTGCAGCCACGCATTTAGCTGTTCTCTCT
>NW_025158567.1:0-1498 GCF_004010195.1 Chiloscyllium plagiosum
ATACGGTGAGCGTGAGGGAGCAGAGAGAATACAACCACCCTTATCCTGACAGATAGATATTGATGCTTGTCCTATATTGCTGGAAATTTCTTCAGACCGCAGATACTGCACTAAGCTGGATGGTGAGCTCAGACCATGCTCGATGGGACTGGTGGTGCGGCCCCTCTGGGAAGAGAATGGTTCCGCTCTGTACTAGCTCATTCACCAGGATCTCCATGCCCCTGTCGACAAGCTGTGGTGAAATTTCCCCTTATCTGCCATACTCGGGTAGACTGTGCAGGGCAGCTCCAAACTGAGAAAGCTCAACCGTATATCCATTGGGCTTTTCAAGATGGCAGCAGTGCCAGGGATCACGGAATATCCATGGGCATACGGACGATGGCGAGTACCTACAGCCATGATGGGTGAGAGAATGGGGTTGGCATTGAATGAGAGCGACATCATGGAGTGGGGTGGGTAGTTAATGAGGTGAGTTCGATAAGATAGCACCAGGAAACTAACTCTGCCTCGTGCAGACATTCCCTCTGTCACACTCAATGAAAATGGAACTGAGACAAATTATTATTAGCTTCAGCCAAATGAGGCGAAGACTCTGCTGACTGTACTCCCATTTACAAATCTGCAGGACAAATGCTTATTCAAACCTCTCCATCATGTTAACTTACACCAATATCCTGTTCATCCATCATTCCTTGAAACAGTGCACTGTTGGACAGATAAGTAGTGGACTGGTGAGCTTTAACCAGTGTTCGATCCTGGACGGATTGCTGAGTAGTACACTAGTCTGGTCTACGCAATGCTTCATGCTGAGCAGGTAACTCGTCTGGGCGTATACGTGTCTGGGCTAGATCTGTGAGGTGGATTGAGTATCCGATATAATTCCTGACATAATTATCACTCCTCCAGCTCAGCCCGTTCCGCTGGTAAATAGGAGGAGTTGTGTTTCAGATAGAATTTACTTGGGCAAAATATTCGACATTAAGCAAAACACAATTTATTCAAACACAAAAGACAACAAAAGGAAGATGAACTTGCAATAACGTAATTCTGTTGGAAAACCTAGCAGAATAATAGTTTATTTAACTACTATACAATAACTGCTCCAATATGGTATCATACAATAAGCACACAAATGTCAAAAAACAAATTCAGGAAACAGATTGTCTGACATGCAATTCTCCAATCCAGGAGGAAAGAACATCAAAAGACAGTTCCGAGAGAAGTCACAGAGAGAGTGTGTAGCACCTGCGATAGTTTTCCTGCCTTCCAACCCTGCTGAAACCCGAGCAATAACTGGCAAAGGGTAAAACTAAGAATCCTGCTTCTGTGAGAGTTTGACCATCACTCCACACGAACAGGCCGCAGCTTCAAGGACCACAAGGAAATGACTGTATCTACACCGTCTATGGCACTGTAAGTGTCTCTGAAAAATGCCTCAACCCACCTCAGCCGTTTAATGCTCGATAGATAAATGTCAAAGTTAAACATAAATAAATAA
>NW_025158568.1:0-1498 GCF_004010195.1 Chiloscyllium plagiosum
GGCAGTTACTCTGTCAATAACAGTTACTCTCTGCCTGACTCTGAAATTACCTACTTTTTGCTTCATACCCCAAACATCTGATCCTCTCACTCGAGCAATGCTGGCAAAACAATAAATTCAAACCTGATTCGATTTTAGTATCCTTGGGCATAATTTGTCCTGATTGGTTCGATTCGAATTGTTGTCTATTTCACAGCCAAACGCAACATATTTTCAATTTTCCAGTATACTCTGAGATGGCTAGTAAGTCACACGACAGATATCAGTGTAAAACTGCATTCTCTCTCTCTCTTAAAAATAAAGTACACGCCTTTAACTGTACAACACTGAGGAATTATATAAACTAAGGAAACCCCGCGCTCCTAGATCATGCTAGAGATTGATATGTAGAGGTTCAATCCGACACTCACATTCACAGAGATTTTTTTTTAGAAAATCAACGTTGCAATCACAAATATGACCAAACATTGCTGAAGAAGGAATTAAAGTCAGATTCACTTTTGCACCACAGGTTGAAATGCACAGAATCAACTCCATACGAGCAGTTAACACAGAAACCCGATAATAATAGGATCAATTACACACTCAAATGTCGCACATAGATGGATATTTAGCGGGTCAATTTCACACTCACAGGTAGCAACGAGACGGATATTTGCAGGATTAATCACACACTCAAATATGGCGCATCGACGGATGTTTAGAGGACCAATTCCACGCTCACAGATAGCAACGAGACGGATATTTACAGGATCAATCACAGATTCGAAGGTCGCACAGAGATGAATACTTCCAGGATGAATCCGAGACTCATCGGTAGTACCAGAGACGAATATTTCCAGGATCAATTCCATCATCACAGATAGCATCAGATGCTGATGTTTGCATTTTGAATCCCACAGTCATAGATAATTCCAGAGACAAATATTTACACACCCAATCCCAAACTCACAGTCACAGAGATGTCTGAGAGATTGATACATACAGAATCTACCTCAATTTGACAGGTACAACAGAAACGGAGGTACATGCACACAATTAATGCCACACTAACAGTTGACACACAGACGAATATTTGCAGTATCAATACCATACTCACACATCGTCTCCGAAACTGATAATTCGAGGTCATAAGTCACACGACAGCAGGGTATAGTCTAACTGATTTATTTGAAATCACAAGCATAGACTTTGTAAGCAGACATAACAATAAATAGACAGATCGAATGGTCATGCTAATGCTGTGAGTGACATTTCGATTGGCTCAATAATTAGTCTCTGCAGATGTTTAAAAGTGTGCGAAGCTGTGAAGAAAGTATGGACTGCTGTATAAAATGTGATGGGATAATTCGGTTGATTGAGGCAGAGACAAAATGACAAAACATTAAAAATAAGGTTGTGCCGATGACAAACCAAATGGCTGATTGAAACGATAGGGAGAACAGTTGCATGCCAAGGGTCTAAGCAAACTGACAAGTTATCCAAAACTCGACAAATT
>NW_025158569.1:0-1498 GCF_004010195.1 Chiloscyllium plagiosum
ATTTACCCCTTCACCTAATACTGTGGGCAATCTCGCATGGCCAATTCACCTAACCTGCACATCTTTGGACTGTGGGAACTGAGCCGGGGTCTCTGGCGCTGTGAGGCAGCAGTGCTAACTACTGCCCCACCGTGCCACCCACAAGATTGCATTTATGGAATATGATAAAGAGGTTTATACCACCCCGATCATAGTGGGTCAAACTGAAGTTCAGACTGTTCTTCCTGCTCCCAAAGAAGAATTGAAGCATAGACTATTTCTAAATGGGGAGAACATTTGAAAACCTGAAGTGCAAAGAGACTTGGGAGTTCTAGTCCACCATTCCCTCAAGGTCAAACTTGTAGGTTGAGTCAGTAGTTTTGAAGGCAAATGTAATGTTGGCATTTACTTTGAGATGAACAAATAACAAAGAAATTTACATGAACAGGCCCTTCAGCTCTCTAAGCCTCTGCCGATTCAGCTTCTCTGTCTAAACCTGCCACCTATTTATAAAATCTCTGTGTCATTTTGTTCCCTCCCCATTCATGTATCTGCCTGGATACATCTTCAATGACGTTGTTGTTCTAGCCCCTACCACCTCAACTAACAATGTGTTCCAGGCACCCACAACCTTCTGCCTGATGAACTTTCCACATATCTCCCCTAAACTTTGCCCCTCTCACTTTGAACATGTGACCCCTTGCTTCTCGGTCTTTTGGCTAAGATCAAGTGTCTGTTCTTATCAGGACAGGGGTCGAGTCGCGAGTCATCAGAGCTAGTGGAGCTCATCGCTGGATCATGATTGGACGTTGGAGGATCGTTTGGTTGTGCTGACCTGCTATTGGTGGATATTCATGCTGGCTTCAGCCTGACGCCAATTCAGGCACCAGCCAACCTCAGAGCTATGGCCTCAACAGCTGCCCGCACCCCGGACCTGGGGGTTCGAAACACCGTCCGGGTGTCTGTCAAGAAGATGGAAGAGCGTACACCAGTCGATTGGATGGTGTTCATCAAGAAGGTGCTGTTCGAGTGCTGTGGGTTTGCCGCAGCAGATGTGTACTGCCTGCATGCTTCAGGCTCACTGCCTTTATTCCTGATGAAGGGGTTTTGCCCGAAACGTCGATTTCACTGCTCGTTGGATGCTGCCTGAACTGCTGTGTTCTTCCAGCACCACTGATCCAGAAAAAGCTTCTTGCTGTCCATCCTGTGTATCCTTCTCATGATTTTTTAGGCCTCAATCAGGGCCCTCCTCAACCTCCGTCTTTTCAATGAAAATAATCCTAATCTACTTAACCTCTCTTCATAGTTAGCCATGGTCCACATTCTTTTGGGAATGTTGGGACCAGAATGTAGAATTCCCAATGTGGCCGAACCAAAGTCTGAAACAACTGTAACATGACCTGCCAACTCTTGTACTCAATACCCCGTCTGATGAAGGAAAGCATGCCGTATGCCTTTTTGACCACTCTACTGATGTACGTTGCCACCTTCAGGGAACAATGGACCTGAACACCAAGAT
>NW_025158570.1:0-1498 GCF_004010195.1 Chiloscyllium plagiosum
TGAACAGTAAAAGAATTAAGGTAAGGGGGCGGGTAGGGGGAGCTGAGGCCATGAAAAGATCAGCCATGATCGTATTGAATGGCGGAGCGGGCTTGAGGGGCCAGACGGCCTACTCCTGCTCCTAGTTTTAATATCCTTATGTACTGTCAGATTCCAGGGAGTGCAGACAGTTCAGTTTTCTCCCGTCTCAGTAACAAACGTCCAGCTGCTCCGAGCTCCTTCTTTCACTTCCTCTCTTGGTGAAGTTTCAACCTGGTGAGCTGACAGTCTTTGCACTTATTTTTTACACCGGGGCTTTCTGCTGTGGTCAGAATCTCTAATAATAAGTGTCCAATCAGTGACAATCACAGCAGCTAAGAGCAGTCAGGACTGAGGAGCCAGGCTCACTGGGAAACTCATTGGGAAGATCAAATCCTTCCTTTGCAGATCCCACTAAAAACTTCATCCCTCTCCCTGAGCACTGTCTGCTCCTCAACCAGACTCTTTACAAAAACAGAACAGTTCTAAAAAAGGTTCACTTGACCAAAATGTTAACTCTGCTTTCTCTCCTCAGATGATGCCAGACCTGCTGAGCTTTTGAGCACTGTCTGCTGCTCAACCAGACTCTTTACACAAATGGAACAGTTCTAAAAACGGTTCACTTGACCCAAAATGTTAACTCTGCTTTCTCTCCACAGATGGTGCCAGACCTGCTGAGCTTTTCCAGCAATTTCTGTTTCTGTTTCTCATTTACAGCAACCACAGCTTTTTCAGCTTTTATTGAGTATCAGACTCCTTGCTATCTTGCCTTATCTTTGAGGCTGATCTGAGCCCCAAATCCTCCATGTCACAAAGATCACCCACTGAAAATCTCTTTGCTTTCGGACTCCAAACATGATCAATCCAATGTTGTTCTGGCCCACATCACAGCCACTGCCCTCTGTAAACTTCAGCTCATCCCAAACTCTGCTGCGCGTATCCAAACTTGCACCAAGTCCCATCCCCATCCCCCATCATCCTCGCTAACCGACATTGGCTCCTGGTCCAACAACATCTCGATTTACAAATTCTCATCCTTATTCTCAAACCCTACCTGTCCTTCAACCCTCCCTATCTCTGTAACCTCCTCCTAATTGTCTCATTCAGTGTGGTTAGCAATCTTGCATATATGGCTGTCTAATCCTTTATGCACATCATTGAGCGATATTGTGAAACACTGAGGTCCCAGCACAGATCCCTGGGGACACCACTTTTCACATCTTGCTCATTGGAGAGCACACACATTATCCTTCCTCTCTGTCTCCTGCCTCCAAACTAATTCCTGACCCAAGGCAAATGTGTTTTCTCAATCAATATGTTTCCATGTTGATGAATAGTCTCTCAAACAGTGAAACTAGGAGCAGGAGTAGCCCTTGGAGCTTGTTCCGCCATTCAATGTGACAATGACTGATCATCCAACACAATCGCCTGTTCCCACTTTGTCCCCGTAACCTTTGAACCATTCCATCCTGAGAACTAC
>NW_025158571.1:0-1498 GCF_004010195.1 Chiloscyllium plagiosum
TTTCGCCTGTGTGGGAGACAGTGTGTGGGATAGGATATAACAGAGATTGAGTCATCGAAGTGAAAAAAAAGGTCAGGGCAAACTAAAACCAACTGTTGAGTTCGAACTTGGTCTGCACCCCTTCCCAAACGACCAGGAGTTGGGCCCGAATCTGTCCCTCTCCAGCTAGCTTCTTCATCAAAAAGATAAAATTTAGATCTGCTGCTTGGCACATTTTAGATAACATTTTCCTAATTCATAAACTGAAATTGTAAGCAGCATACGTATGATTACGTCTGGTCTTCCTGTCCCCGGAATTGAGAAAAAAAAACATTGGAACATGCCCGATAATTTATGACAAGCTTGAACAAGCCAGAACTGCTGTCAAGACAATGATAGAATAAACTTGCCCGAGATCAGTAACGGTAAATTTCTTTTTCTTGGCATTGCATTGCAGCATATTTCTGCCAATCCCTGTTCCTATCGGCCCAGGGTGTTCTGCGGTCTTTTTGGTCACTAAAATATGTCAGACGGTTTAAATATTGAGGAGTAGAATTCGGGAAATGGAAACGTCAGGTTTAGAATGTGCTGGAGGAATTCAGCCGAAAACAAAGCCTGAAAGTCATTAACATTTATCTTTGAATCACAAAACCAGAGGATGTTTCTTTACACAGAGAGTTGTGAGAGCATGGAATGCGTTGCCAGCAGCAGTTGTGGAAGCAAGGTCATTGGGGACATGTAAGAGACTGCTGGACATGCATATTGTCACAGAAATCTGAGAGTGCATACATGAGGATCATTGGTCGGTACAACATCGTGGGCTGAAGAGCCTGTTCTGTGCTGTACTGTTCTATGTTCTATATTCTATGTTCACCTTTTGTTCATTCTTGGTTCCATTTCATGACACTGAATAAATACATTTCCGAAATCCAGCACGTTCACATCTTCAGTCTAACACTCTCCCATATAGCACTCTCTGAATGATCATGCACAATGCTTCTTTCCAGAGTCTTTCCAGTCATTACAAATTCTAGTCTCTCCACTCATAATTTGTATAGCAGAGTCTTCGGTCGCACATTTGATGAGAGCTAAAGCAGATTCGAAACAAATTGAAATTCATACAGCAGACATACCAGGGGAAAACAATTATTCCAAAGCACCTGACATTTATCGGTCAATTTCGTAAACTATAAAATAGAATTAGGAAAGTTGCATTGAACGGTCAAAGTTACAACTGAAATTCTATAAAATACAGATCAAAATATCAGGATGCATTCATTTACCTACAGGATTAATTGTACATTTTCTGGACCTAAGCTTTTATTAGAGGCAGTGAGTCATCCTGTATCCCAAACATTCAGCTATTCGTCGATTATCATGGACAAAGTGCATCAGACAAAAGTGTAGGTGAAGATACACAAGTGATACTGAGGCACGGGGGAAGGTGATGTAACCTAAAGAAGAGCTGCCTGAGCCTCAGCAATCGGTAACATAAAGACCAGCTTAGCCGCGGGAATGC
>NW_025158572.1:0-1498 GCF_004010195.1 Chiloscyllium plagiosum
GATACGGTAACACGTGAAGAAATGTTTTGGATACCCTGAGGACATGATAAAATTCATTCCCTTCTTTCATGCAGTTTGTTCAACCAGGCTCATACTTAAACAGCTTTTGTCATCACAGATGTTACTTCTAAGGTTTTGCTTGTGTCAGCATCACAGAATAAATCCACATTACTCCAATATTTATAACAGTTAGCACTAAGTAACCCAAGCATAGACTGTTAATGGTAGTCTGAATGATGAAAGATTTACAAATCAAAATAATTTACAGATAGGTTCAGAACATTTTAAGTGCTGCAGCTGTGAATATTCCTTCTTCTGAAGCTTCTGCAATTGTGGGATCATCCTTGGGATGTATGGACTTGGAAACAAATGGCCTTTGTACTCTGTATGCATGGTTACCTCATGTTTCATAACTACAACGCAGTAGCAGGTACTTGTTTCTGTCAATTTTATTTGTCCATGCCATTTTTTAAAAAATCTCAAATAATCAATCTATTATTCTTCCCTTCTAGTGATTCCCAGTCTAATTTGTTGATCAAAAGTACTAGTGTATTTCATGCACTGAGTCATATGGCATGTCCTTGGATTGCTTGAATCTTATTTATATCACTCATCATAAAAAGATCCCAGATATAACGTGCATACACTCTGATTGGATAAACAAATGCTTGAAAAGTTATTACTCTGGTATTGCATTAAAAATATCCTGGATTCCTCCTCAGAAGTAAGAAACATCTGTTGCTTTGGATGTTATCTGCTGAATATGGGATTCCCAATGAAACTGGTTCAAGAAAAATGAACTTCCAGGTACAGGTGTGTACCAAAAACACATTACTGGAGAAACTCAGCAGGTCTGGCAGCATCTGTAGACAGAAAGCAGGTTAACATTTCTTCAGAACTGAGGAAAGCTCATTGGACCCAAAAAGTTAACTCTGTTTTCTCTCTGCTGCCAAACCTGCTGAGTTTTTCCAGCAATTCCTGTTTTTGTTTTATTTTTCCAGCATCCACAGTTCTTTGTTTTATTATCATAGTTGTGCATCTACTTGTTGGTGAATGTGCTTGTAAACCTTTTTAAAGGATGTGTGCTCATCTGATGAAGGAAGGTTGAACAGGTTGGTTTGTATCCATTGGAGTTTAGAAGAATGAGAGATGTTCCTATTGGAACATGTAAGATCTAAAGGGGACTTGACAAGGTGGATGTCAGGAGGATGCTTTTTCTTGTAGAAGAGACTAGAATAGGGTCCAATGTTTAAGAATCTTCTTTTAGGACAAGATTAGGAGAATTTGTTTCTCTCTCTGGGTTGTTGGTCTGTGCACTCATTGGACTCTTGTTGATAAAGAAGTGCAGAAGGGTGGCAGGTGAGATGTAGAAGATCACTTTTGTAAAAATTAACTTGCACAGAAGTGGGAAGGAAGGTAGCACATTTCTTTTGGTTGGGTTATTGGCACCCCTGCAAAACCACTACTGATGTTTCTAACAAACAAACAAACAAACAAA
>NW_025158573.1:0-1498 GCF_004010195.1 Chiloscyllium plagiosum
TCGTTGACAGGGATTGAACCTCAGTTAGTAACAGGGATTGACCCTCAGTCAATTACAGGCATTGAACCTCAGTCAATGACAGGGATTGATCCTCAGTCAGTGACAGAGATTGACCCTCAGTCAGTGACAGGGATTGACCGTCAGCCAATGACTGGGATTGAATCTCAGTCACTGAAATTGGTTGACGCTCAGTCAGTGATAGGGATTGAACCTCAATCAGTGACAGGGGCTGAACCTCAGTCAGTGACAGGGATTGAATCTCAGTCAGTGACAGGGATTGACCCTCCGTCAATGACAGGGACTGCATCGTAGTCAGTGACAGGGATTGAACCTCAGTCAGTGACAGGGATTGAAACTCAGTCAGTGACAGGGATTGAATCACAGTCAGTGACAGATACTGAACTTCACTCAGGGACAGGGACTGAGTCTCACTCAGAGAAAGGGATTGACCCTGTCAGTGACAGGGATTGAGCCTCAGTCATTGACAGGGATTGAGCCTCAGTCAGTGACAGGGATTGAACATCAGTCAGTGACAGGGACTGAATCGCAGTCTGTGACAGAGATTCAACCTCAGTCAGTGACAGTGATTGAACCTCAGTCAGTGACAGGGATTGAACGTCAGTCAGTGACAGGGAATGAACCTCAGTCAGTGATAGGGATTGACCCTCAGTCAGTAACAGGGATGGATCCTCAGTCAGGGACAGGGACTAAACATCAGTCACTGACAGGGGTTGAGCCTCAGTCAGTGACAGGGATTGAACCTCAGTCAGTGACAGGGATTGACCCTCTGTCAGTGACAGGGATTGAATCTCTGTCAGTGACAGGAATTGAGCCTCAATCAATGACAGGGATTGACTCCCAGTCAGTGACAGGGATTGAAACTCCATTAGTGACAGTGACTGAACCTCAGTCAGTGACAGGGTTTGAGCCTCAGTTAGTGACAGGGATTGATCCTCAGTCAGTGACAGGGATTGAATCTCAGTCAGTGACAGGGATTCAAACTCAGTCAGTTACAGGGATTGAATCTCAGTCAGTGAAAGGGATTGACCCTGTGAGTGACAGGGATTGAGCCTCAGTCAGTGACAGGGGTTGAACCTCAGACAGTGACAGGGGTTGACCCTCAGTCAGTGACGAGGACTGAACCGCAGTCAGTGACAGGTACTGAACCTCAGTCAGTGACAGTGACTGAATCTCACACAGAGAAAGGGATTGACCTTGTCAGTGACAGGGATTGAACCTCAGTCAGTGACAAGGATTGAGCCTCAGTCATTGACAGGGATTGAGCCTCATTCAGTGAGAGGGATTGAACATCAGTCAGTGACAGGGATTCAACATCAGTCAGTGACAGGGATTGATCTCAGTCTGTGACAGGGATTGAACCTCAGTCAGTGACAGGGATTGAACCGCAGTCAGTGACAGGGACTGAATCTCTGTCAGTGACAGGGATTGAATCACAGTGAGTAATAGGGATTGATCCTTAGTCAGTGATAGCGATTGA
>NW_025158574.1:0-1498 GCF_004010195.1 Chiloscyllium plagiosum
TTGGACTTGCAATTGAAATTTAAAAAAAAAACACAGGGAACATTTTATTTCTCAAACAGGTGGTAAAGTTCACATCAAACTCTTTTGTGATGATTATCAATTTGTAACAATCTTCTACTGAAGAAAACAATTAAACGATCAGATGGATTTTAATTGAGCCCATTGCTGCTCCATCAATTGAAGTCCAACTGAAACCATCTCCATCCAGCTGAGTCCATTGGAACTCAACTGAGCTCAGCTCATGCAGCTTTCACACACCTGAACTCACTCTGCTCGAATTCAATACAACACCCAGGTGTAATGGGTCCAGTTCCAGTGGAACCCAACATCATGGCACATTCAGCAACAATTATGCATTTGTTCATATCACCAAGTTGCTTAATTTGTTCCAGTCATTTTAATAGGCACTGTTGGACAGATCTGCTGTGTTTTTTTCTCTTCAACCATGGATCTTGTGTCATGACTCCAGACACACAATGGATAAACTAATCAAAATATTGTTGAGGAAGGACTTATGTTGTTGCAATTTTTGACTTGCACTCATCAGGACAAAGAGCAAGAATGCAAATTCAATCCAAAAACCAACATTGGTGCTAGATTGTTCAGAGTTAAGACACGGACTGAGAATGCTAACTCTTACCAATGAACATGGAGCAGTTGTTAAGGAAATGATGAGGAAATGAGCAGTGTATTTAACGTTTGTCACAAAGTATGAAAATATGACTTTCCATCTGGCAGAGAGACTGAAATTTTGACTTTTCGTGCAATCTATCAGTAGGAAGTTCCTTGGCTCACAGGAAGGTCAGTGTGATACTTTTTACAAAATAAGAATTCAACATTGCACCAAGAAAGCAGATACATCTATCCACGCGTGACAATCAGGACGAGGAATTCAAGAAACATTCAAGACAGTCACTGCAGTGCCAGCCTTTGTCAATGGTGTTTGGAATGGAAAGGGAACCCAGTTAGGCTTCAGTTTGATAAACCCATGGTTACACTTGATCTGTGTAAGTTCATCACTGTGTAAGGGACCGCTCCTCAGGAAGATGGTACTGGCCTTTGGAGAATGTACAGTGTGGATTCAGCTGAATGATAGGAGGAGATAAAGGATGGAATTATGTGTGTGGAAAGGGGGAAACAGGAACGGGTGTGTGGGTGGGGCAAATAGTCCTAAAATGTGAGCCAAGTGCATTGAAGGACTGATATCATAAAGTACCTCAATCATTCAGGTAGAGTGAGGATCTGGAAACCTTCCCCCCAATCACTAACCATGCTGGGAATTAATTGCATCATGCATTGTTAGCACGGGCACAATTCTCTTGTACAAACAGACAAAGGGCGAGTGAGAAAAATTGGGCTGCACCATCTGACTGAATGATATGCCACATCAGTGGGCTTCAGAATTCACCCTTTCTGGGTCTCTGAAAGTGGGGTTCAATTGTCCCTTTCAACAGGGGGTTTTCATGGAGAGCAGAGGAGAGGTGAGGGAGAGCTGTCA
>NW_025158575.1:0-1498 GCF_004010195.1 Chiloscyllium plagiosum
ATAATGTGGACGACTTGAGAGGGTGCAGAGAAGCTTTACGAGGATGTTGCCTGGTATATCTATGAAGAAAGGTTGAGTAGGTTAGGTTATTTTCATGAGAAAAAAAGGATTGAGGGGGGACCTGATTAAGGTTTACAAAATCATGACGAACAAAGATAGGATGGATAGAGACATGCTTTGTCCTAGGGTGAAGGATTCAATAACTAGAAGTCACGCTTTCAAGCTGAGAGGTAGAAAGTTTAAGGGGTTTTCAAGCGGTAAGTTATTCACACAGAGTGTGGTGGGCTTTTGGAACGCGTTGCCTGCAGAGATGGCAGAGTCAGGCACGGTAGATTCATTTAAGATGCGTCTGGACAAATGCATGATTAGGTGGGGAGCAGAGGTATACAGAAGCTTAGGAATTGACCGACAGGTTTGGACAATACATTTGGATCGGCTCAGGCTTGGAGAGAAAATGAGGTCTGCAGATGCTGGAGATCAGAGATGGAAATGTGTTGCTGGAGAAGCGCAGCAGGTCAGGCAGCATCTAGGGAACAGAAAGGGCTAATGCCCGAAACGTCGATTCTCCTGTTCCCTAGATGCTGCCTGACCTGCTGCGCTTCTCCAGCAACACATTTCCATCTCAGGCTTGGAGAACCGAAGGGCCTGTCCCTGGGCTGTAAGTTTTCTTTGTTCTTCTTTGTTCTTTGTTCTTTGCGATGTGGAGATGTGACATTTTTTCCATCACAGAAATGTGGCTGAGGGAGAGCAGGACTCAGTATTCTATTGTTCAGGAACCAAAGCCAGGAGAGAAGAGGGGTAAAACTGGCGGTGGATTTGTTTATTAATCATGGAGTGAGTTACTGATTTAAGGAGGGATGATATCTTGGAAGAATCTTCAAGCGAGGCTTTGTGGTTGGAGTTTAGGATTAAAACGATGACAGACAACTGCTGGGGATATATTATTACTCACCAGATGAATGAAAATACAGGAGCAGATATAAACACAAATTATTGAGGTGTGTAAAACAGTAATATGATGGTTATACTGAGATAGTTAAAATCACAACATTTATTGGGGCCGTGATATCTTTTTTCAGAGTAGCCAGATGGTTTGAAATTTATTGCAGAGAGTTTCTTATATTAAAATGCATAAGCCTCAACAAGGGATGGTCGAATACTGGGACCTCATTGTGGGCAGTGAAGCCAGTCAGTTATTCGAGGCAGGATTTGGAAACCATTTTAGGACCAGTAACCATGTCTCATATATTTTCAACTTGTCCAGGAAAAGTCAAAACAAAAGGGCTGAGAAATAAGATGTTTTTGGATTGCGGAGGCAGATTTTATTTTTTTTAAAAATGACAGGGGCGAACGAAAGTGCAGTTATATCTGTTTAACATTGCAGCAGAACAGCGTGAGATGGGATCATATGATTTAAATGGAAATGATGTCAGTGCCGGCCCAACATGTTACATTGAAGCTGAACGTTTGGAAAAACAGCACAGAGACCCTAGAATGT
>NW_025158576.1:0-1498 GCF_004010195.1 Chiloscyllium plagiosum
TATTGAAGTCAGGGTGACTAAGTGAGGGAGTAGGAGGGAGCACATGATGAACACAAAGGGACATCTGGTCTGAGATGCATTTGTATTAATTCGAGAAGCGTAAAAGTTAAGGCAGATGAATTTCGACCTTGAATTAATCCGTTTATGTATGATTTTACGGATATGAATGAGACTTAGTTGAGGGACAGAGCAGTATGTCAATAGTACGATGAGGGAAGAGGTCATATTGGACCTTTTACTGGGGAACGAGCCAGAGCAGGTGGTAGAAGTTGCGGTGGGGGATTTCTTTGAGAACAGTGAACACAATTTTGTAAGATTTAGAATAGTTGTAGATAAAAAGAGTGTAGTCCTAAGGGAAGAGTACTAAACTGGGCCAAGCCCAAGTATATCAAAATTAGGTAGGAGCTCGGAAATGTGGATTTGACACAGCTCTTTGAAGGAAAATCCGCACTTTGGATGTGCGAGGCTTTCATTGAGAGGTTAAAGGTAGTGCAGGACTGGCGTGTCCCGTTGAAAGCAAAGGATAGGAAGGGCAAGATTCGTGAACCGTGGATGACATGAGAAATTGTACGACTACCCAAGGGGAAAAGAGAAGCACACATAAGGTCTCAGCAGCTCAGAACAGAACGGGCCTTGGAAGAATTTCGGAATAGTAGGACAAGTCTTAACCGACGAGTCAAGTGGGCTACAAGGGCTCATGAATTGGCTTGAGCGAGCAGAATTAAGGAGAATCCCAAAACATTTTATTCACATATAAGAAGCAAATGGCTAACTAGAGAAAGGAATCGCCAGTAAATGATAACGATGGAAGGCTGTACGTTGAACCTGAGAGAATGGGTGAGATTCTGAATGGTTATTTTGCATCAGTGTTCACTGAGGAGAGGAACATGATGAATGTTGAGATTAGAGATAGAAGTTTGATTAGTCTGGATCACATTGACATAAGTAGGGAAGACATGTTGTGTCGGCTAGAGGTTATAAAGGTGGACAAATCACCAGGACCAGATGGATCTATCCCAGGTTGCTGAGGGAGGCAAGAGGAAATAGCTGGGGCCCTGACAGATATTTTTGAGAAATCATTAAATACAGATCAGGTGCCAGAGGTCTGGAGTGCTTCTCATGTTGTCCCCCTGCACAGGAAGGGTAGTAGGGATATTCCGGAGAACTACAGACCAGTGAGCCTGTTGTAAGTGGTGGCAAATTTGCTGGAGAAGGTACTGAGGGATCGGATCTATTTATCTTTAGAAAATAAAATGGGCTTATCAGTGATAGGCAACATGGTTTTGTGCGGGCGGATCGTGCCTTACCAACTGTAGAGAATTCTTTGAGGAAGTGACCAAGTTGATAGATGAAGGAAGGGCTGTTTATGTCAAATACATGGACATTTGTAAGGCGTTTGATAAGGTTCCCCATGGTAGACTAATGGAGAAAGTGAAGTCACATGGTGGTCAGGGTGTTCTAGCTCGGTGGATAAAGAATTGGTTGAGCAACAGGAGAT
>NW_025158577.1:0-1498 GCF_004010195.1 Chiloscyllium plagiosum
TGCCAGCACTAGGCCCATATCCCTCCAAACCCTCCTTATTCATGTACCCATCCAAATGCCTCTTAAATGTTGCAATTGTACCAGCCTCCACCACATCCTCTGGCAGCTCATTCCATACATGTACACCCTATGTGTGAAACAGCTGCCCCTTAGATCTCTTTTATATCTTTCCCCTCTCACCCTAAACCTATGCCCTCTAGTTCTGAACTCCCTGACCCCAGGGAAAAGACTTTGTCTATTTGTCCTATACATGCCCCTCATAATTTTGTAAACCTCTAAGGTTACCCCTCAGCCTCTGATGCTCCAGGGAAAACAGCCCCAGCCTGTTCAGCCTCTCCCTATAGCTCACATCCTCCAACCCTGGCAACATGCTTGTCAATCTTTTCTGAACTCTGTCAAGTTTCACAACATCTTTCCGATAGGAAGGAGACCAGAATTGCATGCAATATTCCAACAGTGGCCTAACTAATGTCCTGTACAGCTGCAACATGACCTCCCAACTCCTGTGCTCAATACTCTGACCAATAAAGGAAAGCATACCAAATGTCGACTTCACTATCCTATCTACCTGCGACTCCACTTTCAAGGAGCTATGAACCTGCACTCCAAGGTCTCTTTGTTCAGCAACACTCCCTAGGACCTTACCATTAAATGTATAAGTCCTGCTAAGATTTGCTTTCCCAAAATGCAGCACCTCTCATTTATCTGAATTAAACTCCATCTGTCACTTCTCAGCCCATTGGCCCATCCAGGCCAGATCCTGTTGTAATCTGAGGCAACCCTCTTCGCTGTCCACTACACCTTCAATTTTGGTATCATCTGCAAACTTACTAATTGTACCTTTTATGCTCGCATCCAAATCATTTATGCAAATGACAGAAAGTAGAGGACCCAGCACCGATCCTTGTAGCACTCCACTGGTCACAGGCCTCCAGTCTGAAAAATAACCCTCCACCACCAGCCTCAGTCTTCTACCTTTTGAGCCAGTTCTGTATCCAGATGGCTAGTTCTCCCTGTATTCCATGAGATCTAACCTTGCTAATCAGTCTCCCATGGGGAACCTTGTCGAATGCCTTACTGAAGTCATATAGATCACATCTACTGCTCGGCCCTCATCAATTTTCTTTGTTACTTCTTCATAAAACTCAATCAAGTTTGTGAGACGTGATTTCCCATGCACAAAGCCATGTTGACTATTCCAAATCATTCCTTGCCTTTCCAAATACATGTACATCCTGTCCCTCAGGATTCCCTCCAATAACTTGCCCACCACCCAGGTCAGGTTCACTGGTCTATAGCTCCCTGGCTTGTCTTTACTGCCATTTTTAAACAGTGGCACCACGTTTGCCAACCTCCAGTCTTCCAGCATGTTACCTGTGACTATCGATGATATAAATATCTCAGCAAGAGACCCAGCAATCACTTCTCTAGCTTCCCGCAGAGTTCTTGGGTACACCTAATCAGTTCCTGGGGATTTATCCACTTTTAACCGTTTCAA
>NW_025158578.1:0-1498 GCF_004010195.1 Chiloscyllium plagiosum
TCTATGTGTCACCAAAAACACGGTCTCTATCACTGGGGACACTCTCTGTATCACCACGAACACTGTCTTTATCACTGTGAACACTCTCTCTGTCACCAGGAACACTGTCTATATCACTGTGAACACTCTCTGTATCACCACGAACACTGTCTATATCAATGGGAACACTCTCTGTTTCACCATGAACACTGTCTATATCAGTGGGAACACACTCTGTGTCACCACAAACACTGTCTATATCACTGGGAACACTCTCTGTATCACTGTGAACACTCTCTATATCACTGTGAACACTCTCTGTGTCACCAGGAACACTGTCTATATCACTGGGAACACTCTCTGTGTCACCACGAACACTGTCTGTATCACTGGGAACACTCTCTGTATCACCACGAACACTGTCTGTATCACTGTGCACACTCTTTGTATCACGAGGAACACTGTCTATATCACTGGGAACACTCTCTGTATCGTCAGGAACACTGTCTATATCACTGTGAACACTCTCCGTATCACCAGGAACACTGTCTATAACACTGGGGACCCTCTCTGTATCGCCACGAACACTGTCTATATCACTGTGAACAATCTCCGTATCACCAGGAACACTGTCTATAACACAGGGGACCCTCTCTGTATCGCCACGAACACTGTCTATATCACTGGGAACACTCTGTGTATCACCACGAACACTGTCTATATCACTGGGAACACTCTCTGTGTCACCAGGAACACTGTCTATATCACTGGGGACACTCTCTGTGCCACCACGAACACCATCTATATCACTGGCAACGCTCTGTGTATCACCAGGAGCACTGTCTAGATCATTGGGAACACTCTCTGTGTCACCACGAACACTGTCTATATCACTGGGAACACTCTCTGTATCACCACGAACACTGTCTGTATCACTGTGCACACTCTCTGTATCACGAGGAACACTGTCTATATCACTGGGAACACTCTCTGTCTCGTCAGTAACACTGTCTATATCTCTGTGAACACTCTCCGTATCACCAGGAACACTGTCTATATCACTGGGGACACTCTCTTTATCACCACGAACACTGTCTATAACACTGGGGACCCTCTCTGTATCGCCACGAACACTGTCTATATCACTGGGAACACTCTCTGTGTCACCACAAACACTGTCGATATCACTGTGCACACTCTCTGTATCACCACGTACACTGTCTATATCACTGGGAACACTCTCTGTGTCACCTCAAACACTGTCTATAACACTGGGAACACTCTCTGTGTCACCAGGTACACTGTCTATATCACTGGGAACACTCTCTGTGTCACCACGAACACTGTCTATAACACTGGGAACACTCTCTGTGTCACCAGGAACACTGTCTATATCACTGTGAACACTCTCTGTGTCACCAGGAGCACTGTCTATATCACTTTGAGTACTCTCTGTATCACCACGAACACTGTCTATATCACTGTTAACACTTTCTGTATCACCAGGAACACTGTCTAT
>NW_025158579.1:0-1498 GCF_004010195.1 Chiloscyllium plagiosum
AATAGCTTCCCATGGACACGGCTTATGGTCCAGTAGAAGTCTTCAGGTCTCTTGCAGGAATGGTGTCAGGGCCCATTGACGTTGTTGTATCTACTGTATTCAGCTGTTTCTTGATGTGCAGCAATCGAATTATTTGAAGACGGGGATCTGTAATTCTGTTTATGTCGTCACGTAACACTTCTGGCAGAGAATGCTGCAGACATTGCATCCTTCTCTTTACAGCGATATACAGGGCTGTTCCATTCTTCAGGGGAATGCCAAAGTAATGGTTAGTGGTGATAGTCTAGCAGTCCTGGTAATGTTCTGATGACATGACTTCGAATCCTGTCACAGCAGATTGGGGAATTTAAATGCAATAAATGTTAGGAATTAAGAGTCTAATAATACTCATGAATCCATTGTCGATTGTTGGAAAAACTCATCAGATTCATTAATGCCCTTTAGGGAATGAAATTTCCATCCATACCTGTTCTGTCCCACATGTGACTCCAGACTCACATCAATGTGGTTGACTCTTAACTGCCCACTGGACAATAAATGAGACCTATCCTAATTCCAAGAGTAATTGTTTGATTAAACATAATATTTGTGCCTCATTTTGTCTTGTCAGATGTTTCGGAGTTCAACTCCAGCTCTGTCTGGTTGTGGCAGGAATGCAAAGATTCGATCAGATTTTTTTTAATCATTTCGCCCTCTCTCTCAGATGTTATTTTTGCAGTTTGGAATGTAAGCAGTTAAATGTGGTAGCTTTCACGGTTTGTCATCAAGTTTAGGTACACTTGGTCGTGACCCTGGCATGTTTGCCCACACTCTCACTGAACCATAGATTGGGTTGATGGTAATGGTAGACTGAGGGATTATTCCCACAAAAACGTTACAGATTGTGTTTGATTACAATTCTGCTTTTGTTCCGATGTGGTGCACAGTACCACATGAATACCAGTTTGCGCTGAAATATCTGCAGTGCAAGTCTGCTGTCTGTCCCCGAAGGCACACCGAGAGCCATACAACTATCACCCCTGTACCCATTTACCCACTCTGACATCTGATATGGTAACACATCCATTTCAATATTCTAATTCGTCTGAGGGTCTGTCCATGGTGTCACGTTCCGCAAAACTATGCAACATATTCACTTGAAACCTTTCATTCGAATTTTGTTACCTTCTCTGTTTGAAATGATGTGTTTCCCTCTTTTTCTCTGCCCGACTATGATTAAGAGCTCGGGTCGGTGATTCCAGCCTTATGTCGTTTCAGAACAAATGAATTTGCACACCTTTTATTATCCTTCACTCCCCAGTGTACGGTGCTTCATGGTTGAACACACATCTTTTGAAATGTTCAAAAACATCAATTTCTGGTGAAAATCAGAAGGTATGGCAGCATCTGTTGCGAATATCAAACAGAAATAACTTTTCAAGTCCAGCGGGACCACTTTTCAGAAGTAAAAATGGAACGGAAAATTGGCTTTTTCAGAACTTGACAGAAGTGGAGGGGG
>NW_025158580.1:0-1498 GCF_004010195.1 Chiloscyllium plagiosum
GGGGATTAATATTTCACTTGGTGTTCTTGGTGATTCACTACAAAGCTATTTGCTGCACAGTTTGACTCCACTCAAATATGTCCTGACATGCGCAAGGTTCCTGCTAAGCTGTATGGATGCAGGGCCACACAGCAGCGTGGAAGGTTACATGTAAGACTACTTCTGTTATAAATACTGCACGTGTGTCCTCACATTGAAAACAACTGGGCCATAATTAATAATTAAATTATAAAGGGATTATTAAACATGTTTTTATTTGTAAAAGGCCTTGGTGATGAGAAATGGCTATGCAGGATGTCCTGAACAGTCTTATACTGGATGGAGACCCTCTTCAAAAGGGACCCATACACTGAAACTTGCACTTTAAAAGTGGAATAAGCTGTGCAATTCTTCTAAAATATGTCATAAAAGTGGGACTGCCAATTTTAAGGGATTCTGATTGGTCTGAATGGGACGGTTCTTTCTTCAAAAGCTACTCTTAAGATGAAAGATTCTTTAAAAAGAATTTGAAAATATATCTTTAAAGAATTCTAATTTAGAAGCTTCCAACCCAAAAAGAATCTAGTTAATGAGGCTCGTTTGGTTAAGATGCGACAGGAAAATCTTGCCCCTTTAGTTGGTCGCAACAACATTAATTTGAAAGGATCGCTCCCTTGGCAGTGTCTTTCTCTTAGATCACGTGAAATTATGTTTCAAAAGTTATCCAGTTTAACCAGGCTTTCTTTCGTTAATATAAAACAGTGAAATTATTGGTTATGAAACAAAAAGTTAATTAACAATACAACACACACATACACAGATTAGAAATAAGAAATGAGCCCAAACTAAAATGTTGAAGAAGGTTCCCCATGGGAGACTGGTTAGCAAGGTTAGATCAAATGGAATGCAGAGAGAACTAGCCATTTGGATACAGAACTGGCTCAAAGATAGAAGACAGAGTGTGGTGGTGGAGGGTTGCTTTTCAAACTGGAGGTCTGTGACCAATGGAGTGCCACAAGGATCGGTATTGGGTCCCCTACTTTTCATCATTTATATAAATGATTTGGATGTGAGCATAAGAGGTAAAATTAGTAAGTTTGTAGATGACACCAAAATTGAAGGTGTAGTGGACAGTGAAGAAGGTTACCTCAGATTACAACATGATCTTGATCAGATGGGCCAATGGGCTGAGAAGTGGATGCTGGAGTTTAATTCAGATAAATCTGAGGTGCTGCATTTTGGGAAAGCAAATCTTAGCAGGATTTATACACTTAATGGTAAGGTCGTAGGGAGTGTTACTGAACAAAGAGACCTTGGAGTGCAGGTTCATAGCTCCTTGAAAGTGGTGTCGCAGGTAGATAAGATAATGAAAAAGGCATTTGGTATGCTTTCTTTTATTGGTCAGAGTATTGAGTACAGGAGTTGGGAGGTCATGTTGTGGCTGTACAGGACATTGGTTAGGCCACTGTTGGAATATTGCATGCAGTTCTGGTCTCCTCCCTATTGGAAAGATGTTGTG
>NW_025158581.1:0-1498 GCF_004010195.1 Chiloscyllium plagiosum
GTCCCGCAAAGAATGTCCCTACTTACAGGCTGAGTTATGGGGATGATGTGTTGGAAGTTACAAGGGGTTCCCGCTATTCGAATCAGGAGCGGAGCGGTCACATTGTTGGAATTTTTAATAGTGCTCCACAGAGTTCCAAGGAGGTGGAAGAGAGGATTGGCAAAATTATTCTGGGTAGGAGTGAAAGGAAAAGAGTGGTCAATATGGGGGACTTTAACTTCCCCAACATTGACTGGAAATGCTATGCCTCCAGAATAATGGATTGTTCAGTTTTTTTTCCAATGTGTACAGGAGAGTTTCTGACACAGAATGTCGAAGGGCCGAAAAGAGAGGAGGCCACACTGAATCTGGTGCTTGGTAATGAACCAGGCAAGATGTTTGATTTAGTTGTAAGTGACACTTTGGAGAGAGTGACCATAATTCAGTTGCGTTTAGTTTAGCGATGGAAAGAGAGACGTACATGCTACAGGTTAAATGTTATCGATGGGGCAAGGGCAATTATAATGCGATAAGGCAAGAATTAGGACGCATAGCATGCGTCAGCAAAATGAATGAGATGCAGACAATAGAAATGTGGAGCTGGTTGAAGGAACAGATATTGCATGTCCTTGATAGTTATGTCCCTGTCAGGCAAGGAGGAAGTGATAAGGTAAAGAAACAATGGTTTACTGCAGAAATTACATTTCTTGTTAAGCAGAAGGATGTTTATGTGTCGTTAAGACAAGATGGTTCAGATGAGGCGATTAAGAGTTATAGGTCAGCTAGGAAGGATTTAAAGAGAGAGTTAAGAAGAGCTAAGGGAGGACACGAGCAGACTTTAGCAAATAGAATAAATGAGAACACTGAAATTTTCTACAGGTATGTGAGGAATAAAAGGATGAGTAGGATATGAATGGGGCCAGTCAGAGACAGAAGTGGGACGTTGAGTGTGAAGATTGGAGAGATGCTAAACGAACATTTCTCATCGGGATTCACTGAGGTAAAGGAGAATATTGCAGAGCAGAAGAATGAGGTACGAGATGTTAGACTAGAAAGGATCGAGGTTAGTTACGAACTTGTGTTATCATTCCGAGAAGGAGTGAAAGTAGACAAGTCCCCTGGGCCAGATGGGATTTATCTGAGGATTCTCTAGGAAGCTAGAGACGAGATAGCAGAGCCGTTGGTTTTGATATTAGAGTTGTCGTTGTCTACAGGTTTAGTACCAGATGATTGGAGGATTGCAAATGTTGTGCCATTGCCAAAGAAGGGCAGTAGAGATGCCCCAGGTAATTAGAGACCAGTGAGTCTTACTTCTGATGTAGGGAAGGTTTTGGTAAGGAGTATAAGAGATAAGATTTATCGTCATCTAGCAAGCAACAATTTTACATCAGATAGTCAACATGGTTTTGTCAAGGGCAGGTCGTGTCTCACAAACCTCACTGAGATTTTTTTCAGAAGGTAACCAAGCATGCAGTTGAGGGTAGGACAGTTGACGTGGCATACATCGACTTCAGTAAGG
>NW_025158582.1:0-1498 GCF_004010195.1 Chiloscyllium plagiosum
CTAGATTTGTATTGAATTCACCGTCTGCCGTTGTTGATATCGAACCCAGCTCCCCTTGTTCTCTGAAATCATTGTCTCACAAGACCAAAATATCATCATCTCCCCTAATCTTTGACATTGGACTGGATCCACAGCAGCAGTCCCTGATACCATGCTCCAAGAAGGCAGTGGAGTAGGATGTTCCAGCCAGAACTCATCTGCGCCACGTGTTCTTCTTTCTCTTTTCCTGTCCTTTTCTTCCTGGCCGCTGGTGAGCAATGATTCCTTGCCTGTAGAGATGATTCCCGGCCTCTGGCAACCACTCCCGTCCTCTGGGGAGCACAAGTCCTTGCCAGCAGAGATGATTTGCGTCCTTTGGTGATGACTCTTGGCCTGGCACAGCAACCTCCTCTCACAGTCTCCTGGCCTGGCACAACAGCTTCCTGGCAGGTTGTGACCAGCCTTAATGTTCCCATAGCAGCATTCCGGTGAGGCGTGACATCCTCCTGGCCTGTTGCAAGGGCCTCCCAGCCTAGCGCAGCAGCCTTTCAGCGTGGCGTGCCATCCTCCCATCCTGGCACAGTGGCCTCTCAGTGTGGCATCCTCCTGACCTGGTACAGTGGCCTTACAGCACAGTGACCTCCCCGCCTGGTGCAGCAGCCTCCCGGGGTGATATGGCAACGGTCTAGTCTGGCGTAGCAGCCTCCTTGCATAGCGGCTTCCCGGCATTGTGTGTCACTGGTGCGAACTGAAAACTAGCTGCCAGCGTGGTCTGCTGTCCTGAACTTTTACTTTTGTATCTCAGTCGGTACTGTAATTGGTGAGGTATAAACTCCTCACTGTACTCACCGAGTATATGTGACAATGAAGGCTAGTCTATGTTTGCTCTCCTAGAACAAAATTGTGGTGTAATTCTGGTGATCTCCATGGAGAGTGCTAGATAAACCATGAAGACTCCTAGCCCTAGTGTGTGCTCCAAATCTGGGAGGGGGATTTCCATTCACAGGGAGAGGGACTAGGAGAGAAGGTTGGGTGCATGAACCTGGACATCAGGTAAGAAGCTTTACTGAATCCCAGATAAAGTGTCTGATTTCTAAACTGGAAAGATGCTATGAACTATGTTACATGGAGTCAGATTTTATTGGGTGTGAAGACTGTGGTTTAGAGGCTTGAACATGGGGAGGAATTCCATCACAAATATTGGAAGTTGGGCGGTATGGTGGCTCAATGGTTAGCACTGCTGTCTTGCAGCACCAAGAAGACAGGTTCAATCCCAGCTTCTGGTGACTGTGTGCTGATTACACATTCTTCCTGGGTCTGTATCAGTTTCATCTGGGTGCTCTGGTCTCCTTACACAGTCCAAAAATATGCAGGGTCAGTGGATTGGCCATGGGAAACACAGCATTACTGGGATTGAGAGGCAGGTGTTTGAGTGGGACACTCTTCAGAGTTGGTGTGGACTTGTTGGGCTGAAGGACTTGTTTCTACACTGTACAGATTTTTTTAAAAAAGCACTTCT
>NW_025158583.1:0-1498 GCF_004010195.1 Chiloscyllium plagiosum
ACACTACGGGCAATTTAGCATGGCCAATTCACCCAATACTCCCAGTGGGAATGGGAGACAGGAAACGGGTTAGTGGACGGTATTCCCAAAGTGATAGGGAGATGGGAACTGTGCAGTATTCCCAGAGGGATAGGGAGATGGGAACTCTGCACGATGTTCCCAGTGGGATAGGAAGATGTGAACTGTACACAGAATTCTGAGTGGGATCGGGAGATCTGATCAGTGTCTGGTATTCCTAGTGGGAGAGAGAGAGATGGGTACTGTGCACTGTGTCCCCAGTGCAATACAGAGATGGGAACCGTACACAGGATTCACAGTAGGATCAGGAGATGGGAACTCTACACACCATTCCCGGTTGGATAGGAAGATGGGATCAGTGCATAGCATTCTCAGTGGGATAGGGAGACCGGAACTGTGCATAGCATTCTCAGTGGGATAGGGAGACTGGAACTGTGCATGGCATTCTCAGTGGGATAGGGAGACCGGAACTGTGCATGTCATTCCAAGTGGGATAGGGAGCTGGTAACTGTCGGTATTCCCTATGACATATGGAGGTGGGATCTATGCACAATATTCCCTGTGGGATAAACAGAGATGGGAATTGTCCACAGTGAGATAGGGAGACTGGGAACTGTACACATTATGCCCAGCGGGATATGGGGACTAGATCTATGCCCAACATTCCCAGTGGGGTAGGGAGATTGGAATTGTGCACGGTATTCCCAGTTAGACAGGGGAGATGAGGCCTTTGTATGGGATTCCTAGTGGGATACAGAGGTGGGAACTGTACACAGTATTCCTGGTGGGATAGGGAGATGGGAGCCGTGCAAGGTATTCCCAATGGGTTAGGGAGATGGGAGCCAATGGGGTATGGAGATGGGAACTGTGTTCCCAGTGGGACAGGGAGATGGGAAAAGACTGAACATGAGGCAGAGCCATGGCAGCATGGCTATCCCAGCATCCAAAGGGGTGGCAAAAGTCCCCTGTTGGAGCCATGGGGCCAGTGCCTCTGATAGAGGGCTTGCGAAGCCTCCAGGAATGCTGGGATAGCCTTACCTCCATTGATGGCACTCCCCATCTCGAGAGAAAATCCATTCGGTGTCATTCCGCGTGGATTAACCACCAAAGGAGTGGAAAATGGGTGGAACCCGCCAGCCCTGCACCCCCAGCAAAACCTGTACCCCTCAACTCTGCCCCCTGCCTGCCAAGCTGGTAAGACCAATTTTTGGCAGGAGAGGTCAAAACCTCAGGAATGTTTTAGAAACGTTGGCAGCGAGGGGATGTTGGCGAGAGCGTGAGAGAGGCTTCAGTCTGTCACAAAGCTTCCCTTTCTCCGGCCAGATACCAGGACCACCATGAAACACACTGATGAAATCAGTGTGACCTCAGTACAGAGGGAGCAGTGTTCCTAACTCATCCTGTCCAGAGAGGGAGAGAGTCATCATTGTCAGCGCAACAGAGAGAGAGTGTGTGTGTGAGGGGGGGAGGGAGAGAGAAA
>NW_025158584.1:0-1498 GCF_004010195.1 Chiloscyllium plagiosum
TCGTGCTGCACAGCCCCTCCATCGTGCTGCACATCCCCCTCCATCGTGCTGCACAGTTCCCTCCATCGTGCTGCACAGCCCCCTCCATCGTGCTGCACATCCCCCTCCATCGTGCTGCACAGCTCCCTCCATCGTGCTGCTCAGTTCCCTCCATCGTGCTGCACAGTTCCCTCCATCGTGCTGCACAGCTTCCTTCATCTTGCTGCACAGATCCCACCAATGTGCTGCTCAGCCCCGTCCATCGTGCTCCACAGCTCACACCATCGTGCTGCACAGTTCCCTCCTTCGTGCTGCACAGCTCCCACCATCGTGCTGCACTGTTCCCTCCATCGTGCTGCACAGCTCCCTCCATCAGGCTGCACACCTCCCTCCATCGTGCTGCACAGCTCCCTCTATCGTGCTGCACTGTTCACTCCATCGTGCTGCACAGTTCCCTCCATCGTGCTGCACAGCCCCCTCCATCATGCTGCACAGCTCCCTCCATCGTGCTGCACAGCTCCCTCCATCCTGCTGCACAGCTCCCTCCATCGTGTTGCACAGTTCCCTCCATCGTGCTCCACAGCTCCCTCCATCCTGCTGCACAGCTCCCTCCATCGTGCTCCACAGCTCCCTCCATCCTGCTGCACAGCTCCCTCCATCCTGCTGCACAGTTCCCTCCATCGTGCTGCACAGCTCCCACCATCGTGCAGCACAGCTCCCTCCATCCTGCTGCACAGCTCCCTCCGTCATGCTGCACAGCTCCCACCATCATGCTGCACAGTTCCCTCCATCGTGCTGCACAGCCCCTCCATCGTGCAGCACAGCTCGCTCCATCCTGCTGCACAGCTCCCTCCGTCATGCTGCACAGCTCCCTCCATCGTGCTGCTCAGTTCCCTCCATCGTGCTGCACAGCTCCCTCCATCAGGCTGCACAGCTCCCTCCATCGTGCTACACAGTTCCCTCCATCGTGCTGCACAGCTCCCTCCATCAGGCTGCACAGTTCCCTCCATCGTGCTGCACAGCTCCTCTCCATCGTGCTGCACAGTTCCCTCCATCGTACTGCACAGTTCCCTCCATCATGCTGCACAGTTCCCTCCATCGTGCTGCACAGTTCCCTCCATCGTGCTGCACAGCCCCTCCATCCTGCTGCACAGCTTCCTCCGTCATGCTGCAGAGCTCCCTCCATCGTGCTGCACAGCTCCCTCCATCGTGCTGCACAGCTCCCTCCATCCTGCTGCACAGCTCCCTCCATCGTGTTGCACAGTTCCCTCCATCGTGCTGCACAGCCCCCTCCATCGTGCAGCACAGTTCCCTCCATCGTGCTGCACAGCCCCCTCCGTCATGCTCCACAGCTCCCTCCATCGTGCTGCACAGCTCCCTCCATCGTGCTGCACAGTTCCCTCCATCGTGCTGCACAGATCCCTCCATCGTGCTGCACAGCTCCCTCCATCGTGCTGCTCAGTTCCCTCCATCGTGCTGCACTGTTCCCTCCATCGTGCTGCGCAGCTCCCTCCATCGT
>NW_025158585.1:0-1498 GCF_004010195.1 Chiloscyllium plagiosum
GGCTGGTCCGGGGCCCTTTAGGAGAGGAATCCCACACAAATACGGGTTTTATTACATTTGATGTTAACACATTCCGAGCATGTAAGAGACTTAAATATACACTCTGGTTAGTTGTAGGTTAGATTAGTAGACAGTTGAGTTTTGTTTTTTTTTCAATATTTTTTCTTTTGTTAAATTTTGGCTATTGTATATTTGATTTAATTGTATATCAATGTTTGTATTTGAGAGTTTTGTTTATTTTTGTAAACTTGTAAAATGTTAAATTTCTAATAAAAATATCTATTAACAAAAGGGAAAGAAATAAATTCATGACCCCAATGGAATGCATAACCACTTCTGGTATTAAATAAAGACAAAATAGAATAACTTACTAAAAGTATCAAAAAATGCACACTTGGAATGAGGCTTGTCAATTTCTAAAAATACATATAAGTACTAAAGTAGCTCTTTCCTAAGGTATCAATTTTAACTTGGTATGTAATGTTGGGCTTGCAGAACCACATTATTTGATCATATGTGAAAAGCCAAAAGCATTAACTTGCACTAGTTTAAATTATACTGATACAGAAATACTAAAATAGCTGTTGCGTATTTGCTGAATTGCATCTATGAAATTAAATACCAAACTGACTAAAACAAAAGAACAAAGGATGCTAATTGTGATCTTGAGGTTAATCATTTTACTTGGTATACACGTATCATTTATGGCAACCCTAAGTATTCTTTTAAACCTCTCATTCAAAACCATACAACTAGCTTGAAATAAAGTTAGAATATAGAACATTACAGTGCAGTCAAGGCCCTTTGGCCCTCGATGTTGTGCTGACCTGTAGAACCAATCTGAAGCCTATATATCCTACACTATTCTATTTTCATCCATATGTTTATCCAAACACCATTTAAATGCCCTTAAAGTTGGCGAGTCTACTACTGTTGCAGGCAGAGCATTCCATGCCCCTATTACTCTGAGTAAAGAACCTACCTCTGACATCTGTCCTAGATCTATCACCTCTCAATTTAAAGCTATGCCTTCTTGTGCCAGCCATCACCATCCGAGGAAAAAGGCTCTCACTGTCCACCCTTTCTAACCCTCTGATTATCTTGTATGTCTCAATTAAGTCACCTCTCAACCTCCTTCTAACGAAAACAGCCTCAAGTCCCTCAGCCTTTCCTCATAAGACCTTCCCTCCATCTCAGGCAACATCCTAGTAAATCTCCTCTGAACTCTTTCCAAAGCTTCCATATCCTTGCTATAACGCGGTGACCAGAACTGTACGCAATATTCCCGAATGTGGCCGCACCAGAGTTTTGTACAGCTGCAGCACGACCACATGGCTCCAAATCTCAATCTCTCTACCAATGAAAGCTAACACACCATATGCCTCTTTGACAACCCTATCAACCTGGGTGGCAACTTTCAGGGATCGATGTCCATGAACACAGAGATCTCTCTGCTCATCTACATTGCCAAGAATCTTACCATTAGCCCAGTACTCTT
>NW_025158586.1:0-1498 GCF_004010195.1 Chiloscyllium plagiosum
TTGACGCTCTGGGGAAAACATCCCCAACCTATTCAATTGTCTTCCATCTGCCAGACCTTTGTCACCTCACTCAAAGTATGTATGTTCCTCTGCAAAGTCTCACAGTCCTCTGCACACTTTACTCTGCCACTCATCTTAGTGTCATCCGCAACTTTGACACATGGTCACCCACTCCAAATCATCTATATATAATATAACCATCACCCATTAACATTCAACGGCGTTACCATAATTGAATCCACTACTGTCATAGTCATTAGGTTAGATCATGCAGCAATTCAAGAAGGCAGCTTACCACAGTGTAAAAAAACCTTAACTTTGCACAGTCAAACATGGCATTAAATAGCATGAACAAGCTGGCATCAGAGATGCTTAAAGGGACCATGAACAACTGAAAGGTTTAGATGCTGAACTATTTTTTTCCAGGCTTGCTGTTGAATTTGAGCATATGTTTGGATCTTTCTTATATTTGCCCAAATTTTGAATAGGCTATGGGAAGTGGTCTGGCTGGGAGTGAAGTACATTATTGTTGATTTAAAAATTTGTACGGGTACACAATGTTTCCAGACATGGGTGGCCCGTCAGAGCTTCCATTTGGAACTGAACAGGGGGAGAAGAATGAAGAGAGGCCACCCACTGGAGGAGAGGCCTATTAGAATAAGGAGGGGAGGAGGGGAGGCATTCCTCACAACTCAGCTTCAGCAACGACCAACAATCAAAACAATGTCACTTCACAGAAGAGACTGTGACTGAAATCTACCATTAGGTACAGCCACAACACTACCACCTTAAAGTACAGCATGGAGAACACTGTCCCTGGCAGTCAAGCTGACTGTGTGGCTGTTATTATTCTTCTGTTTGGCTCCATCCTGGCTGCTTTCAAAGACATGAACATCTGGCAGTTTACAGTACTCTATTGCATTTTAGACGTTATAAGGTTTTCCAGGCAGAGACAGAGTTGCAACCAATTTCTTCATGTCAATGACTAGCAGACAGATTGATTGTGAAGGGTTATGTGGATTAACAGCTTCATTATAGTACAGAGTTCCATTAGCTACAAGTACTTTGCATTCTCAAGTCAAGTTACCTATTTCCCTGCAGTGAAAAGAAGTATACTCTCTCCATATGTAACAAGTGGCAAGTAACACTCATGCCACACAATTCCCAGGGAATGATTGCCTTCAATAACAGACAATCTAACCACCACCCATTGACATTCAATGGTGTTATCATCACCCACTCCCAGCATCCTGGGAGTGACCATTAACTAGAAGCTCATCTGGACCCGCCACATAAACACAGTGGCTACAAGAGCAGGTCAGAGGGTAGGAAACCTGCAGCGAATAACTCACCCTCTGACTCCCTAAAGCCCATCTATCATCTACAAGGCTGAAAATGTGTTGCTGGAAAAGCGCAGCAGGTCAGGCAGCATCCAAGGAGCAGGAGAATCGACGTTTCAGGCATGAGCCCTTCTTCCATGAGGAAAGTGTGCCAAGCA
>NW_025158587.1:0-1498 GCF_004010195.1 Chiloscyllium plagiosum
TGTGAACTGCGTCACGTTCGGGGAGAGTTCCCGCAGCTTTGTATCGGAACCTTCTGAATCAGTTAATTCTAGTTCAGCTCCATTTGGAATGCAGCCGTCACTGTTAGTCCCCCTCAGGAAGCGGCCATTCTAATTCCATTAGACACAATAAAACAAAAACGACAGAAGATGGAATACAAAATAGACAGGCAAGAGGCTGGAAGAACACACTAAACCAGGCCGCATCAGGAGGTGGAGACGTCGACGTTTCGGGTGTAACCCTTCTTCGGGACCAGGTGTTGAGTGCAATGGAAGCTGCAGATATAGGGGGTAGTGGTGGCAGCGTGGTGAAGTAATCATTCTCATGTTGCGACTCTGAACATTCTGCTTGGTACAGTTTTGGAGTGGAACTTGCACCTTTGAAGGGGATACCTTGCATTTTACATTCGGGTACACCTACCAACTTGTCTCTAGCATTTCCAGTAAAGCGGGGACAGTTTTCACTCAGAAACAGGAGACAGAGAGAAAGAGATAACGAGAGAGAGAGAGAGAGAGAAAGAGAGCGAACACCAGAGACAGGGGGAGAGGGACAGAGAGAGAGAGACAGAGAGAGGCAGAGAGAGATAGAGACAGAGAGAGAGATAGAAAGAAAGAGAGAGAGCACCAGAGACAGGGGTGAGGGGCAGAGAGAGAGACAGAGACAGAGTGAGAGATAGAGAGAAAGAGAGAGCATGTTTCGGCTGGTGACATTACCAGTGGAATGGAGAGCTGGGATCCAACGAGGAAAACTAAGCTGTAAAATGAATGTACCGAGCGTGGCGCTCGATTTCACACCTTCAGATTTATGCTCTGCCGACTGAGGTACCTGACGCTGACTCGCCATCACTTCAAATAATAACAAAGAAATGGACAAATAGTGCAAAGGTTCTGGATGCTACCGACATTCTGGCAATAATACTCACGACGTGTGCTCTGGAACTTGACACCTGCCAAGCCAAGATGTTTCAGTACCAGTACGGCACTGGCATCTACTGACAGTGTGGATAATCACCGACGGAAATTCAGCACAAAAACACAGGACAAATACAACCTGGCCAATTTCGCCTCCATCAGTCTGTTTTCAATCATCAAAAACGTGATGAAAGATGTCATCAACAGTGCCATCAAGCCGCGTCTGCTCAGCAATAACCCGCTCAGCGACGGCCACATTGGGTTCTTCCAGTACCACCCAGATCCTGAGTTTGCTACAAATTTGATTCACAATCTGAAAAACGGTTGAATTCCAGAGGTGAACTGAAGGATACAATCCAGTTATCGGGTAATACAATATGAAACAAGCTCTTCATCTCAAACTGGTCTATGCGTATCATGGTGCTCACTCAGCTACTCCCAACTGCCTGCATTTGATCCATATCCCTATTAACACTTCACATCTCAAATCTCAAGTTGTCTCAAGAGTGTGACTTAAAACAAATTCTGGGATTTGCATATTGATGTCCAGAAACCTCATGCTATTTGG
>NW_025158588.1:0-1498 GCF_004010195.1 Chiloscyllium plagiosum
CTTCACCAGCTTGGCACTTCATTTTTAGGTCTGTCTGGTGCTGCTCATGGCATGCCCTCCTTTCCTGTCCATTGTGATGGGTGAGACCGGTATTTACAAACCCATGAGATTACAGATTGTTCTGGAGTACAGTTCTGCTGCTGTTGATGTCCCACAGTGCCTCAGAGATACCCAGTTTGAGATGCTACATCTCTTCAAAGTCTGTCCTATTTAGAACGGTGATAGTGCCACTCAACATGGAGGTTTTTCTCAACTTTAAGGCAAGACTTTGTCTCCGAAAAGAATGTGTGATGGTCGCTCTTACTGATACTGTCATGGCCAGATGTATCTGCAGCTGGTCAATTCATAACAATGAGATCAAGTATGTTTTACACTCTTGTTGGTTCCTTCACCACCCGCTGCAGACTCAGTTGAGCAGCTATTTCCTTTAGGACCTGACGAGCTCAGTCAGTAATTCTGTTGCAGAACTAGTCTCGATTGTGGACATTTAAATCCTGTACCCAGAGTACGTTTGACACCATTTTACTTCCTCAGTGCTTCCTCCAAATGTTGTTCAAGATGAAGGAGAACTGATCCATCAGCCAAGGGAGGACGGTACGTGGTAATCAGCAGGAGCCATGAGACTTCCTGGTCTCCGGAGCCAATGCTGCGTACTCCCAGGGCAAATCCTCCCTGTCTGTACGCCACTGTACCACCACCTCTGCCTGGTCTGTCCTTCTGGTGGGGCAGGACATATCCAGAGATTTCCGGAGAAAGTGAAGATTGCAGATGCTGGAGATCAGAGTCAAGAGTCTAGTGCTGGAAAAGCACATCAGGTCAGGGTGATGAAGGGCTTAGGCTCGAAACGTCGATTCTCCTGCTCCTCGGATGCTGCCTGACTGTTGTCCTTTTCCAGCACCACACTCTCGATATCGAGGGATGGTGATGGTGGTGTCTGGTCATTGTCTGTAAGGGATGATTCCGTGAGTATGACTATGGCCGGCTGTTCCTTTACTAGTCTGTGAGACAGCTCTCCACATTTTGGCTCCAAAAACCATATGTTAGTGAGGAGGACGTTGCACCATCGAGAGGGCTGATTCTGTGGTTGTAATTTCTGGTGCCTTGTTAATTGCCAACTGGTCCATCCAGTTTCATTCCTGTGTTGAGACTTTGCAGTGATTTATACAGTGAGTAGCTGGCTGGGCCGCTGTCAGATTGACAGGATTTTTTCGCCGTTGTCAATGGTTTCATGGAGATCAGGAGATTCGTATTCCAGTTATTTTTTCTTGAATTCAGATTCCACCATCTGCCAAGATGGGATTCGTACCAGGACTTCAGTCGTTTGTTTTAATATTCTGGATAAAAGCTAAACACATCAGGTTTGTTCACTCATTTTAAATATCACTAACCCTGGTTTTGTTTCTTTGTAAAACACTGTCCATCATCCTGTCTCCTCTATCCTCCCCTCCAACAGCGAGTGAGGAGTACATGGAGTTTCTCTGTCACTGAGACTGAGATA
>NW_025158589.1:0-1498 GCF_004010195.1 Chiloscyllium plagiosum
TTTTGAACATTGCAACTTAGGCCACAAATCAGCCATGAAGGGCTGAATGGCTTCCTCTTGTTCCAATGAAAGTTATCCATCTGCAGCTTGTGGTAACATTTCCCCTCACTGTTCACTTCACACCCATGTCGAACACACTGTTAGTGACTGAACAAACCTCCTGTGTTTGAACTAAACCTGCTCATGTTCAGTGGCTCCCTCTACTGCCACCGGATTTAACTCTCATCATGGAATGCTGTCTCGTGTTACTGCGGGAATGCCCACAAGGACTAATCCTGGAGTCTGTATCCCTTGGAATCCAAAAATCCCGTTTATTTCCTTCTTCCTATTTCATTCTGGCATTGAACTCGGTTTCAATCCATTCTCATGACATGCTCTTCAACATGCCCATGTGGGTGGACTAGAGGCAGCTGGCACCTGAGATTGTGGGGGGAGGCAGATTCAATCAGGGAATTGGGAAAACAGTCAGACAATAACATATCCGTCTGATTGTTGACTCAGACAGATAGGCAGAAAGAAAGATGCACATTTAGATAGCACCTTTGATGACCTGGGGCAATGAAACATGCTTCCAACCCAATGATTTCAACCTCAAATCTCTGAAAACACAGACACAAAGCTTCCTACTTGTACCAGGTTGTCTCTCAGCCGCCTCTTTTTTTAAGAAAAGAGTTTTAAGCTGTTAAGCCTTTCCTGGTGATTATAACTTCTGTGTTTCTGTCAGATTTGTGACTGAATCTTTATTTTCCTGTTGAGTAATGCTAGTAGCAGAAACAGTTCCTGACTTGTGACGGGTTTCGGTTTACACATTCATTCCCACCCTCACATACAGTGTGAAATTGATGTAAAACAGAAGGAAAGGATTGAGTGAGCACCCACAGAAACACAAAAGGCAGTATGTGCACCTGAGTTGAATGAACCTGGACTTAGTAAAACGTGACAACAATCACAACTAGTTAGAATAACAGAATCCCTTAGGCGCACAAAGAGACTATTCGGACCATCAAGTCTGCAATGACCTACTGTCCCACCCTACCTCCATAACCCCACATTTACCATGGCTAACCCAACCCACCTAACCTACACACTACAGGCCATGTTTGCACAGCCAATCCATCAAACCTGCACATCTGTGGGAGGGTCACATATTATGTCTAAGTGCTCAGGATTGTGGATGAAGGCTCACAAATACTTGACTCTGACGCAAATCCTCTTTTTTTTTCAAAATAAAATCTGGGGGAAACTGCAGCCAGAAAGATTTCCGATTATCTCATGAGGAAGAGAATTCAAAACTCGTGCCACTGACCCAGGGGGCACAGTGAAGTCACAGTGGTCTGGTAACCATCAGAAATGTAACAAGTTGTGAGCAAGGTGGGGGTGAGACAAGGACAAAAAGGTAGTCTGTCACATGGGGGAAGGCAGGAGAGATTAAATTGCAGAAATGGTTGTCCCTCAAGGCCATGGAGAATGGAGTTAGGGCTGGGAAAGAAACCAGGAA
>NW_025158590.1:0-1498 GCF_004010195.1 Chiloscyllium plagiosum
TCATCACTCTTATTCCTGACACACCTTGCATTGAAACAGACACTTTAACCCTTTGCCCTATCAACTGTGTATCCTTCCCAACAGACTCCCTGCATTCTTTTTCTGCCCATTCAACAACTCCCCTCTCGTCTGATATAGTAGCTCTGACTCCTATGCCCCTTGGTTAAAAACAAGGACTGCAGATGCTGGAAACCAGATTCTAGATTAGAGTGGTGCTGGAAAAGCACAGCAGTTCAAGCAGCATCCAAGGAGCAGGAAAATTGACGTTTCGGGCAAAAGCCCGTCATCAGGAATAGAGGCTATGCCTGATTCCTGTGCCCCTGCCAATCTAGTTTAAACCCTTCCAAAGTGCACTAGCAAATCTCCCACCCATGACATTGATGCCCCTCCAGTGTAAGTGCAACTCATCCTTCATGTACGGGTCCCACCTATGTATCTGATCTACGTATCTGAAGCCCTCCCTTCTGCACCAGCCCCGTAGCCATGTGTTTAGCTGTACTGGCTCCTTATTCCTCGCCTCACTAGCACGTGGCACCAGTAGTAATCCTGAGATTACTATTCTGCTCGTCCTGATTTTTGGCTTCGAACCTAACTCTCTGAAATCGCTTTTTAGATGCTCATCCCTTGTCCTGGCTATGTCATTGGTGCCAATGTGCACCACGACTTCTGGCTACTCAGCCTCCCCCTTCAGGATCTTGTAGACTCAATCAGACATCCCAGACTCTGGCACCTGGGAGGCAACATACCTTCCAGAGGTCCAGTTTGCCACCATAGAATCTTCTGTCCATTCCTCTACTATTCAGTCTCCTATCACTAACGCTTTTCTATTCTCCCCTCTTCCATTCTGAGCCAGAGAGCCAGGCTCCGTGCCAGAGACTTGGCCACTATAGCTTTCCCCGGTAGGTTGTTCCCCCCACAACAATACCCGAAATGATGTATTTATTATTCAGGGGAGTGAGCACAGGGGACCCCTGCACTGCCTGCCTGTTTCCTTTCTATCCCCTGATTGTAAGCCATCTACCTTTTTCCAATACCAGCAGTGAGACTACCTCCCTGTAACTCCTCTCTATTACCCCCTCCACCTCCTAAATGATTCGAAGTTCATCCAGCTCCAGTTAATCTATAAAATAAAAAGTTGTGGTCCTAACACTGGACTTTGTGGAACACCACTTATCAATGGCTGCCATCGTGAGAAGGACCCTTAATCCCCACTCTCTCTGCTTTCTGCTGGACAGCCAAGCTTCTATCCATGCTAACACCTTGCCTCTGACACCATGGGCCCTTAACTTACTCCGAAGTCTCCTGTGCGATACCTTGTCAAAGGCCTTCTTGAAGTCCAGTTAGATAAAGAAAGAACAAAGAAAATTTACAGCCCAGGAACTAGCTCTTCGGCCCTCCAAGCCTGAGCCGATCCAAATGTACTATCTAAACCTGTCCGTCAATTCCTAAGCATCTGTATCCCTCTACTCCCCACCTACTCATGCTTTATCCACACACA
>NW_025158591.1:0-1498 GCF_004010195.1 Chiloscyllium plagiosum
TGAGCTGGGAGGATGCTGGTCCCTATCGGTGTCGTGTGGAGCTCAATATCGGCAAGTTTCATACACAGTATCGAACACGTCTGAAAGTGAAAGGTGAGGAACAATGTTTTGATGTGTCACTGCCCTGACAGCTCAATGGGGACAGGCTCCACCAGGTCCGGGAGCTCTCGGGTTGGGTTCTTCTCCTGGGCTCTTCCAGTTGGTCCCAGGCAGGAGGCAGAGAGAAGGAGAGTGTGTGTGTGAGAGAGAGACCTGGCTGGGATTTACAGACCAATCCATTTCCAACTCTGAAACCTCCCACAGTCACTCATTTGCTGTGTTCAGACTGGCTTCAGTTTTTTGGGGCAGGGAACAGACACAAATCGTCAAGGATTCAAGCTCCAAGACCCCCGACCAATGACAATCCTGCTCTATCGATATTGGGTGAGAAAAAGAGATCCATAAATTCCAAGCCCTCATTGGATGAGCACGTCGCAGAGTGAGGGAACCTTCAGCTCGCATTGGCTGAAAACCTCACTGTTTCTATCTTCGCTTTCTATTGGCTGAGCAGAAAATAGATGGATGGGGGGACTAATACTCTGCAGAAGCTAATGTCCTGGGGAATACTTTCCAATCCATGGCAGATTTGTGAAATTTGAATTTGAAAGCAATCTAGACTGAAAAGCCAGTATAATAACGACCATGTAGGCACCTCTGACAAAAAAAACCTGGTTCACTCATGTTCCTTTCGGGAGGGAAATTTGCTATCCTTAATGGTCTGACCTACATGTGAATCCATACCCACTGTCGTGAGGTTGACTCGTAACTGCCCCCTGAATGACTCACTCTGTTGTAGACAAGGAGTGAACCCAGGAGTGCAAATGGAGTTGTGGCTTCAAGAGTAGGTTATAGGCTGGAGGTCCTGTAAATTAACACACCTGACTCCAAAGCATATTGACCAGTTAGAAGCGTGATGGAATACTCCCCACTTGTCTGGAAGAGTGCAGGAAAATATATTGCTGCCCTGACACTGTTACTGGGTCAAAATCCTGGAACTCCCACCCAACAGTATTGTAACAATAAAAATAACAATAAAATACACTGCAGCAAGGCAGCAACACTTCCTCCACCAGCACCTTCCAAAGTAATGACCTCTATGATGTCAGTGTAAAAAATGGCATCAGATACAGACCATCCTGACTGGGAAGTACAGTTATCTTTTCATTGTTCAAGGGGACGTGGGTGTCACATGCTCGGTCAGCCTATATTGGCCATCCCTAATTGCCATGGAGAAGGGAATGGTGAGCTTCCTTCTTGATCTGGTGCGTTCCCTCAGCTGCAGGGACATTAGCGATAAGGTTGGTTAAGGATTCCAAGGGCTTTGTCCCAGTCATACTGAAGGAATTATGAAATATTCCCAAATCAAGATGATGAGTGCATTGGAGGGAAGCTTGTAGGTGGTGATGTTCTCATGTATATAGTGGAAGGAAAGTCATTGATGATACAGCAGGAGATGGTT
>NW_025158592.1:0-1499 GCF_004010195.1 Chiloscyllium plagiosum
TATGAAACTTGAGGAAGTAGGGACATGAAATGAATGAAACCAGCATTGAACAGGTTAATGGCAATGGTGTGGTGTATGAGGAATGTCAACAATAAAGGTGATTTGTAAGGTTGGAGCAGTTCTTCTTGGAGAGCAGAAGGCCGACAGCTGGCCTTGTTAAACCTTTCCAAGACATGAGTGGGATAGACAGAGGGAAGAAGGAAAGGGGAATGCTCCCCACGCCTGAAAGGATCGAGAACAATTCAGCAGTGTTCTAAAGTCATTAGTAAAAGAAGAAAAATGTACATGAGGAGAAATGCTTTCACATAGCGAGTGGTTAGTGTCTGGAAACCACTGCCTGAAATTGACAAAGACGCAGTTTCAATCGAGTTATTTAAAAACTAATTCGATGTTTATGTTGAATGTGAAAGTGTGCAGAGTTACAGGAAGAAGGCAAGAGAATAATACCAAAAGAGAAACACATTTATCTCTGTGGAGAGTCAGCACACCTAAGGTGGTTTTTGACACATTTGTGATTCAGAGTGGAATCACAGTTCGCCCAACAGAATGTAAGAATTTAGACCACAGTGATGTTGGCAAAGCCGGGGCACATCCACACAACAGAATATTATCCAGCACGGACATGTCGCAGGGAGGATGGCACTGTCTGAAAATTCTGCAGTGTGTCCTGCGGATCAGAAACAGCACACTTCACTAGTGGGGCAAAAGCAGTCCTCTGTACCGTGGCCAAGCGGCCTAATCCACGGGATTCAGTTTCCTGTTCGGCAGGCGGGCGTAGGTTCAAATCCCACCGCTGAAGTGTGTTAATGTGCTCTGGTCAAAGCCAAGCTAAAAGCAGCGGTATTGGAGAGTTGAATGCCGTGTTGGCGCGTACGAACACCCTCAAAGACGTCACAGTCTATGCGGTGGTCGCCTCCCACACCGAAAATCGCAGGCTCTACTACTGTTGTTTCGTTTCACGCGAGTTGAGCTTTCACTGGAACCAAAAAGAGACTGTTACTTTATTGCTGTCGTGAAACAACGATCTGCGGTGACTCTACTCGTCGTTATTTGGTGTTCTGACGAAAGGGAAATGTTTCCAATGAGTTAAGATGTTACATGGTCTTAAGTTTCCTTCATTTCTGTCCTGCAGACATTAGAAGGGAAAGGTAATCTAATCGAGACTGTCATTGGTGAACTTCACTTTTTATGGCCCATTCTTGTTGTGTTCTTCCTTCCTCTCTTTTAAGCACTTTCTGGGAAGTGGTGGTGCACAAAGGCTCCAATTTGTTTGAAAGAGTAGTTTGGAAATGCCCTACTGTTAGTTGTGAGATTAGTTTATGGCTCATGCCCACGGTCTGTATCATATTCAGTGATTCATGCTTCGCTGTGTCTGAAAAATGCATTTGCTTTGTCAGTTTTGTTTCTGTTCCGTGTTTAATGCTGACTGTTTTGCCATTCGCTCAATACATTACAAGATAACACGTTTTGTGAGGTAACTTCCAGCAGCAAACATCCTC
>NW_025158593.1:0-1499 GCF_004010195.1 Chiloscyllium plagiosum
TTTATCTCCATTTTGGAAACTTTTACGAAACATCGGGGAAGAATTTCCCATTTGTACTCCACGATGTTTGTGTTCTGGACCAGACCACAATTTCTCAAACCATATCAGGAACTAACCGAGACTCTAATTTTTATCTTATTTAAAAGGTAAGGATAAGGCATTGTATTCCAGATGTGACTTGATTAGTCAAACACTTGGCTTTAGACAAAAGCTCAATTTATTCTTCCACCATAGTTAGTTAAAGTAGAAATCAAAAAAAGAAGAATTGATATAACTTTAACTGTCGAAATTCTTAACAAATTGTTATATTATTTAATTATGACTCTTCAATTGTACCAACACAGCAGCATTCCCACAAACATAGTTGGTGAAGGCAAGTTCATCAAAATAGATTTCCCTCATTTGCTATCTCCTCCAATCTCAGAAGCAACGCTAACGGAACGAATCTAGCAGCAGAGAGAGTGACTGCAAGCTTTTTGCAGCAGCAGCAGTGGAGTGAAAGCTGTGTCCAGCAGTTTCAATCCAAAGCTCAAACTTCAATAATTGTCAGCCCTGGGTTTGTAAGAGACTGATTCCACTCACTCATTCTTCTTTTGCCTACTTGAAAAAAAAACATTTATTTACTGTTTTCCATGGAGCAGTCACCTTGGCACCAAATTTCCAAACACTTCTTCAAAAGAAACCGGACAGAACAAATTTCTCTTCAAGGCAGATGTCATGACAATTGTCAGCTCCATCAGTGGACACAACAGAATTATCAGTTGGACAACATAAAAGGACAACAGCATCAAAGGGCAAAGTGAGAAACATTCTGTTTGTGAAAGTTTTGATTCTCTTTGGGACAGCTACTGACACAGTGCTCCAGATCTCAGCGTTTGTACTTTTAAAGTCTACACCACAGTATTGTGCATCTTTTGACAAATGGCGCAGTTTACATGATTTTTTGACAATCAAATAATTTCAAAAAAACACATCACAGTTGGAATTCTGCACTCAGTACCCCTCTGAGTGAACTGTTCTTACAAATATCACACCTCCTCACATCTACTGACTGCTGCAAACACGCAAGTTCATTGAAGCCATCCGTGCTGATCCTCGCTTATCACTCCATAACCTGCTGAACCCTGTTGTATCTGGGCTCCTATTTGGAGCAAGCTGCCTAAGCAAGATCCACCAACACAATCCCTTTCCATCAAGGAATGGGAAACACCAGGTGTCACTAGGAAGTGGGTTGTTACAAAACCCATCTGACCGATAACAGGCATTAAACTAACACAGAGAGAGCGTGGTCTTGCTAAACACTTTCTCGAGCAGTCAGGACTGAAGCTCAGCAAAACTCTATCAACGTGGCATCAATGCAAACCGATTCTGCGCAGTACAGAGAAACACACAACGCTGCACATTACTGAGGAGCCTCCTAAACAGCAAAATATTCACTTTAAACTCTGTGAGCGAGGGAAATATCCTCTGTCATTGAGATTTGCCTTGCTAAATGGAAA
>NW_025158594.1:0-1499 GCF_004010195.1 Chiloscyllium plagiosum
ATCTTCAGTGGGCCTCAGGCGAAGCAATGCTGAACATTTCGGCTTTCTCTTTATATGTTTGGGTTTCTTTGGGTTGGTGATGTTATTTCCTGTGGTGAAGTCACTTCCTGTTCCTTTTCTCAGGGGGTCGAACTCGATGTGTTTGTTGATAGAATTCCTGTCGGAATGCCATGCTTCAAGGAATTCTCTTGTCTGTCTTTGTTTGGCTTGTCCTAGGATGGATATGTTGTCCCAGTCGAATTGTCCTTCCTCATCTGTATGTAAGGATACTAGTGAGAGAGGGTCATGTCTTTTTGGGGCTAGTTAGTGTTCATGTATCCTGGTGGCTAGTTTTCTGCCTGTTTGTTCAATGTAGTGTTTATTACAGTCCTTGCACAGTATTTTGTAAATGACATTAGGTTTGCTCATTGTCTGTATAGGGTCTTTCAAGTTCATTAGCTGCTGTTTTAGTGTGTTGGTGGGTTTGTGGGCTACCATGATGCCAAGGGGTCTGAGTAGTCTGGCATTCATTTCCGAGATGTCTTTGATGTAGGGGAGAGTGGCTAAGGTTTCTGGACGTGTTTTGTCTGCTTGTTGGGGTTTGTTGCTGAGAAATCAGCGGACTGTGTTCATTGGGTACCCATTCTTTTTGAATACACAGTATAGGTGATTTTCCTCTGCTCTGCGTAGTTCCTCTGTACTGCAGTGTGTGTTGGTTCATTGAAATAATGTTCTGATACAGCTTCATTTGTGGATATTGGGATGATTGCTTCTGTAGTTCAATATTTAGTCTGTGTGTGTTGTTTTTCTGTTGATGCTGGTTTGAAGTTCCCCATTGGCTGTTCACTCAACTGTGACATCTAGGAATGGCAGTTTGTTGTTGTTTTCCTCCGCTTTCATGAATTTTATGTCAGTAAGGGTATTATTTATGGTCTTGAAGGCTTCCTCTAACTTGTTTCATTTAGTGATGGCAAAGGTGTCATCCACATAGTGGACCCAGAGCTTGGGTTGGATGGTTGGCAGAGCTGTTTGCTCAAGTCTCTGCATTATTGCCTCTACTATGAATCCTGATATCGGAGATCCCATGGGTGTTCCAATGGTTTGTCTGTAGGTTTTATTGTTGAAGGTGAAGTGGATGGTAAGGCATAGGTCCACTAGCTTGATGATATTCTCCCTTTTGAGAAGTTTGCTGTACGTGTTTTTGGGTCTTCGAATAGTGTAGTCAGTGTTTCCTTGGCCAGGTTAATGTTGATTGAAGTAAACAGGGCTGGTACATCAAAAGAGACCTTAATTTCATCCTCTTCTATCTTAGTGTCTTTGATGGTCTTCAGGAATTCTTGAGTGGAGTTGATGGAGGTGTGTGAGTTTTCTACTGAGTGTTTTAGTCTTTGGTGTAGCTCCTTAGCCAATCTGTAAGTGGGTGTTCCAGGTAGTGAGACTATGGGGCTGAGGGGGGCTCCTGGTTTGTGAATATTTAGTAATCCGTAGAAGCGTGGTGTGTTGGATCTGTCTGGTTTCAT
>NW_025158595.1:0-1499 GCF_004010195.1 Chiloscyllium plagiosum
GGGCAAAGACAAATCCCCACGTGGAAAGGGAAAGGTAGATCTCAGTGAAGATCATAAGGATAATTTACCACAGGGTAAAAAAAGAAACTCTTGAGGGGGTCAAAGAAATTAAAAGACTCCAGTGTTTTCATTGTAATAAAGTGGGCCACAGGAAATCACTGTATTGGTGGGCTAGGAGAAAGCCAGGTGTAGGAAAACCAGTCAAGCCTGGGAGTTTTGTTGGGCTAGTAACAAAAAGCACAAGGGAAGTTAGACAACTGCCTCAGAGTGTACAAGATGATCAGAGGTTGGTTAAGGAGGAAGTGCCAGATCTGCTTAAAAAATATACCTGTAAGGGTAAAGTTTATTCACATAGGCCAGGGGTAGCAGGTTATGAGGTTACAATATTAAAAGACACAGGATCCTCTCAGTCTGTGATGCAGAAGGATGAGGAGATATGTACTCCTGAGGGACTATTGCCAGAAAAGGTACTGGTCACACGAATTCATGGTGAGACAAAAAGTGCTCAGTTATGTAAAGTGAGGTTAGAGAGTTCAGAGAACAGTGGAGAGTTTGTGGTAGGAGTACTGGACACACTCTCAGCTCCAGGAATACAATTTGTCCTTGCAAATGATATAGCTAATTCACCACTAGGCGTGCTGCCTACTCTAGTGGAAAAGCCAGTGATGACGCAGGCATCTGAAAACCTGGAGAATGCTTATCCAGGAATGTTTCCTGATTGTGTGACCACAAGATCACAGAGGCACAAGTTGAAGCAGGAGAGATCAAGAGGCACAGATAAGGAAGTTGACATAGCTTTATCCAAGACTATCTTTGATCAGATAACTAGAACAGAGAAGGAGTAAATAGGTAAACTTGCCAACATCTTTAGCTCTACTATGCTGATTAAATTACAGCAGAAAGTTGAGAAGTTAGAACAGTTATATCAAAAGGAATTTACAAAGAAAGAACATGAATGCATCCTTGTGTGTTATTACTTAACAAATGATGTCTTAATGAGGAAATGGAGACCATCACACATTAAGCAGATGAGAAATGGGCTGAAATTCATCAAATTGTTTTGCCAGTTGGGTATAGAAAGGAGGTGCTGCAAGTGGCGCATGAACTACCACTTGGAGATTATCTAGGGGTGAGAAAAGCACAGGCTAAAATACAAAGACTCGAATGAGATACGGTGGTGGGTGTACCGTGGTCTGTATTTGCATGTAGTTGTGCACGTTTGCATGTTTATAGTTAGTATAGTGTAAATGCGTGTTTAGACTATTAACCGGGTATTGAAGGGTTAACAATGAAGCCATGTTTTGGTATTGATGGTTCATTTTTTTAAGGGGGCGGTGTCACAAAGATAGTCCCTTTTTTTCTAAAACCTGTTCCTTGGCTCAAGGAGACTCTATCTTTGATTTTTTTTTCTCAGAGGGGTAATAAACCAGGCCGGGCCCAGATCAGTCTGGTTTGGGACAGAGATGAAAGGATTTTGAGAGGCCTTTTGTTTATATGTA
>NW_025158596.1:0-1499 GCF_004010195.1 Chiloscyllium plagiosum
CCTCTAGAGGAGGGGGTGAGGTACATATCAGTCACAGCGCCCCGAGAGGAGGGGATGAGGTACATATCAGCCACAGTACCTCTAGAGGAGGGGATGTGGTGCATAACAGTCCCCGTGCCCCAATAGGAAAAGATGAGTTACATATCAGTCACAAAGCCTCTAGAGGAGGGGATGAGTCACATATCAGTCACACTGCCTTTAGAGGAGGGGATGAGGTACATAACAGTCACAGTGCCTCTAGAGGAGTGGGTGAGGTGCATATCAGTCACAGCGCCCCAAGAGGAGGGGATGAAGTACATATCAGTCACAAAGCCTCTAGAGGAGGGGATGAGGTACATATCAGTCACAGTGCCCCAACTGGAGGGGATGAGTTCGATATCAGTCGCAGCGCCTCTAGAGGAGGGGATGAGGTACATATCAGTCACAGTGCCCCAAGTGGAGGGGTTGAGGTCGATATCAGTCGCAGTGCCTCGAGAGGAGGGAATGAGGTACATATCAGTCACAGTGCCCCGAGAGGAGGGGATGAGGTACATATCAGTCACAGTGCCCCGAGAGGAGAGGATGAGGTACATATCAGTCACAGCGCCTCTAGAGGAGAGGGTGAGCTACATATCAGTCACAGCGCCCCGAGAGGAGGGGATGAGGTACATATCTGTCACAGCGCCTCTAGAGGAGGGGGTGAGGTACATTTCAGTCACAGCGCCTCTAGAGGAGAGGGTGAGCTACATATCAGTCACAGCGCCTCGAGAGGAGTGGATGAGGTGCATATCAGTCACAGCGCCTCTAGAGGTGTGGATGAGGTACATATCAGTCGCAGCACCTCTCAAGGAGGGGATGAGTTACATATCAGTCACAGCACCTCTAGAGGAGGGGATGAGTTACATATCAGTCACAGTGCCTCTAGAGGAGGGGATGAGGTACATATCAGTCACAGCGCCCCGAGAGGAGGGGATGAGGTACATATCTGTCACAGCACCTCTTGAGGAGGGGGTGAGGTACATATCAGTCACAGCACCTCTAGAGGAGGGGGTGAGGTACATATCAGTCACAGCACCTCTAGAGGAGGGGATGAGTTACATATCAGTCACAGTGCCTCTAGAGAGGGGATGAGGTACATATCAGTCACAGCGTCTCTAGAGGAGGGGATGAGTTACATATCAGTGACAGTGCCTCGAGAGGAGGAGGTGAGGTACATATCAGTCACAGCGTCTCTAGAGGAGGGGATGAGGTACATATCAGTCACAGTGCCTCTAGAGGAGGGGATGAGGTACATATCAGTCACAGTGCCTCTAGAGGAGGGGATGAGTCACATATCAGTCACAGTGCCTCTAGAGGAGGGGATGAGGTACATATCAGTCACAGTGCCTCTAGAGGAGGGGATGAGGTACATATCAGTCACAGCGCCTCTAGAGGAGGGGATGAGTTACATATCAGTCACAGTGCCTCTAGAGGAGGGGATGAGGCAGATATCAGTCACAGTGCCTCGAGAGGAGGGGGTG
>NW_025158597.1:0-1499 GCF_004010195.1 Chiloscyllium plagiosum
CAGATTTCTGAATTTTCTCCCCATTTAGAAAATCGTCCATACTTCTACCCGCTCTGCAAATCTCTAAACCTGTCTGAAGCCCCCATGTTTCCTCAATTTTACCACCCCTCTCCTCATCATTGTTTCATCTGCAAACGTAGCCAGAAGACTCTTAGTTGTTTCATGTAGATCGCTAATATATGAAGTGAAAAGCTATAGTCCCAACACTGCACTTTGTGGAAAGCCACTGGCCACGGGTTTTTTTTCTGTGAAGGACTGCTTTTATCCCACTCTCGGCGTTCTGCAAGACTGTCAATCTTCTATACAGGCTAGTACCTGGCGTTTGACAACATCCGGCCGTTTCTACTATGTTGCTTCCTTCGGCACCTTATCAAACACCTTCTGAAAGTGGAGATTGACAACATCGCTTGCCTCTCCTTGATCAAACCTTCTGTATGCCGCCTCAAAGAATTTAAAAATCCATTTGATAAAATAATATTGAGTTTCCCCTGTTTTACGATGCATTTCTAAGTATTCAGAAATCCCACGCTTCACAATGGATTCCAAAATCTAACCGTCGACTGAGGTCAGGCTTTTCAGTTTGTAATTTCCTGTCTTTCTTCCTATTCGCTTCTGAAACGGTGGTTCAACATTGGTAAGCTTCCAGTATTCTCGGAGTCGCCCTGAATTTAATGACACCAGAAAGATCACTACTGAAGGCTCCACTATCTGCTTCAGAACCGTGGGACGTAGCCCAACTATATCAGGTAGTTTGCCCACTTACAAATTTTCCGTTTTTTTCAGCACCTTTACCTTGTTGCTGGCCACCATACTAATTTCTGCTGTCCAACCCCGCCCCCAACGATGTTTGTCGCCCTTTTCACAGCAAAAACTGATGCAAATTACTCATTCAGCTCCTCAGCCATTTCTTTATTTCCAGTCGGAGCAGAATTTGAGGCAATCCAGAGAAGATCACGGAACTGACGTCAGTATGGAGAGATTGAGCAGGACAGGATAATATTGTTGGGAGTTGAGAAAAATGAAATCTCAGCTTGTTCAAACATGAAAGACTCTGAGAAACAATATTCAGTGGAGAACAGGAGAGGTTGTTTACCGTTGTGCAAGAATCATGGACCAGAGTGCATCAAATCTGAATAAACTGTAGCCCATTTAAGAAGGCATCAAAGAAGGTTATCTTCTTTTGAAGGGCATTGAAACGGTGGAATTCTTTCGTACAGCATGCATTTTCATTCAGTATGGTTATGGGTGAGTTTCACAGATTTTCAGTCAGGATAGGAATCGAGCAAATATCCTTGAGTTGCAGGAAAGGGAAGTAGAGATGATCAGCTCAGTCATGACACCAAATGCACACCCCGTTTTACATTCAAATATACGTACACAGATCTTCTTGCAGATATACACTCTCTTTCAGACACACATGTACAGACGCACAGACACACACACACACTCCCTCCCGCCCACCCAATCATACATGCACACACACACTCTCTCTCAAGACC
>NW_025158598.1:0-1499 GCF_004010195.1 Chiloscyllium plagiosum
ACTCTGGCCGCGGTGAAAAAAATCACCAACTCTAAACCATTACACCCCCAGTGCTGCCTCCCAAGCTGTTGGACTGCTTCGTAATGCCAAGGCATATGGCGTTTTATTTAGCAGGACATAAGTTTGAGCAAATCATCGAATGTTTACAGAATGGAAAGAGACCCATCATCCAAGTTTTCAGCACTTGGCCTGTCCCCTTGTATTCTCAAATGTTTTAAGCACTCGTCGCAATGCTATTATCCAGTCACGTTTTACAATGTATGCGACTGAGGTTTAAGATAGATAACCTGTGTTCACACCCCCTCGGTGATCTGAACCCCATTTCATTTACAGAGGCAAACACACAGACACGTTCTGGCGAAGTGACTGAGGCCTCAGGAGAGATCAACCAGAAAGTAGGATTTCACTCAATTGGTTTATTTCGTCTCATTTCAGATGTCAACACCAGAGTCTGGTTACAGCAAAGAAAGGAAGCATTTAGCCATTCCCCTGTCCGTCTTCCTCCCCGATCTAAGCATTGAGGTAAGGAGGCAGTGTGCTCTGAGGGAAGGATTCTTACTCTTTAGAAAGTGCAACACAATAGATGATTGGATAGCCTGTGTATTAGAAACCAGTCGTAACAAAACCAAGACAGAACTGAAGGCATCATGTGCAGAAGGATGGGAGACTGTAATGTCGAATCAGACACTGTCCAGGGTGAAAGAAACAAAGACTGTCCCTGGAAGTCTAGTAATTTGGATACCGTGCTCTCACAGCCATAGCCTGCAAATCGTGAGCATTTATTGTTACCAATATGAAATGCTGCCTTCTCTTTAAAAGTAGAATTCTGACCGGGACATGCACATATAAATTGTGAAATTGATATAAATTGATGTTTTTTTTTAAAAAAAAGTCATATTTTGGCAGAAGGAATAACATGTAAACACTTAGATAATCATTAAAATCCAATATTAAAGCCTGTTAGTGTTGTCACAAAACTACAAAACCAGAGGAAAGCTGGGAGTTGCATGACTGAAGGAGGCGACTGCTCCTGCTTTCGCCCTACAACTTTTCATTCCATTCATACCAAGAACAAGTGCAGAAGCAAAATACTGGCAATCTGATATATATTTAAAAAAAAAACAGAAAACGCTGGAAGTATTCAGCTTGTCTGGCAGCTTCTGAAAATGTGGGAGATGTCAACGTCATCACAAACTGATTGTCTTTACTTTGTATTCACGATAACGAATGTCCAAGTCACAACTCATTCAGACACATTTTCTCACCTTTAAAAGGTATGCACGCTTTCAGTTTGCCATTAGAAACGTTTTGTCAATTAATTCAGTACTGACAGGATAAACATTTAAAGCTGTATGAAACATGTTGCAAACGGTCATACCAGACAAAATGAGGTGTCACGTGAAGAAATATGTGTTTCATTCAGTAAAACTAAAATAGAATTGTTCATAGAAATTTGTGGGGAAATCTCTGCCGATTTTTTGATGAGGTAAGAAGAAGTC
>NW_025158599.1:0-1499 GCF_004010195.1 Chiloscyllium plagiosum
AGTGCTGAGGGAACTTGAGAGAAAGGTGATAGGAGAGAAAGGCTGCAGTCAACTTGGTGGCAGCCAGCATTGCTGCTGGCCTAGGTCACTCAAATCCTTGCAAAGATACAGCCTTAACCTGGGCTGACAGACTCGGCAGGATCACCATGGTCTCTGCTCCTTCTACCAGGCTTCACTGCAGCAGCAGCTGTGCCCCTGAGCTGCTGTCACCTCCAGTAACGTGGGGGTTGCTTGCTGGAGCATCAGGTTGGACATCTACTGAGACGCTCCTTCAGAACCCAGAGCCATATACAGCCATTATATGTGTTTCTAAAAGCACCTGCAGTACAGCAGCCAAGGCCAGGGCAGCCGGAACTCCCTTTGCCTATCTGGGTATCCGGATTGGCCCTGGTGCGTGTATGGGTTCAGGGACTGGAGGTGGCAACACAGACGGAGAATGGTGCAGGGGCCCTGAAGCCATATTCTGCTGCTTAATGGCATTGGGTAGGCCATGGTAAAATCTATTTACAAACAAAATGTTTATCTCACTGCTGCTCAACTGATGCTAGGAAACAGGGTGACACGGAGACATTTCCTGGAAATAACTACACTTTACATTCACTTCAAATTGTACTGTTATGTTTTTAACATGATTGTTCACCATTGTGTGGTCAGTGCTGACATGACATTTTCTGTTTACTGTCAGGGACTGGAATCAGATATGGGTTACTTGGTTGGAGACTGCCTGTTGGCCTCGGCCTTCCTCTCATACATGGGCCCATTCCTATCGAACTATCGTGATGATATTGTCAGTGTCATCTGGATGAAGGAGGTAAGTTTTAGCTGTAAATTGTCTTGCGTCGGGCAATACATCTCCAGTGTCAATGTGAAATCAATCCGGTATATCTGAGCTATTGAGTCAGTGACTGGTCCCTCTGGGTTGTTAGCAACCCCTACCTCCTGGTTTTTCAGGACCAGCATCTCTGGTTTATTCGATTAGTGTTTGGTATCTGGATGATCAGTGATGGATATCTCTGGGATATTGGGTCAATGGTAGGTATCTGAATTATCAGTAACCAATATCTCTAGGTTATTTGGTCAGGAGCTCTATCTCTGGATTATCAGTGATGGATATCTCTGGATTATTGGGTCAGGGGCTCTATATCTGGATTATCAGTGACGGATATCTCCAGATTATTGGGTCAGGAGCTCTATCTCTGGATTATCAGTGATGGATATCTCTGGATTATTGGGTCAGGGGCTCTATCTCTGGATTATCAGTGACGGATATCTCCAGATTATTGGGTCAGGGGCTCTATCTCTGGATTATCAGTGATGGATATCTCCAGATTATTGGGTCAGGGCTCTATCTCTGGATTATCAGTGATGGATGTCTCTGGATTATTGGGTCAGGGGCTCTATCTCTGGATCATCAGTGATGGATATCGCTGGATTATTGGGTCAGGGCTCTATCTCTGGATTATCAATGATGGATGTCTCTGGATTATTGGGTCAGGAGC
>NW_025158600.1:0-1499 GCF_004010195.1 Chiloscyllium plagiosum
TGACTATCTATCTGACTATCTATCTGACTATCTGACTATCTATCTGACTATCTGACTATCTGACTATCTGACTATCTGACTATCTATCTATCTATCTGACTATCTATCTATCTATCTGACTATCTATCTATCTATCTGACTATCTATCTGACTATCTATCTGACTATCTATCTATCTATCTATCTATCTATCTGACTATCTATCGTCACATGCAACATTTCTACCGTTAGACCCCACCTTACCTATAATATACGAGAAATAAACAAAGTTGCCAACGCTGCTTTGCCAGGTCGAGAGTTAAATTAAGATGTGGTGAAGCTGTCGTTTACAGAAACACATATTTGTCAGATGTACTTACTGGAAATACTTGCTTTGATGAGGCTTGATTCAGTCGTGGATAATCTTCAATCCTTCTCTGAGACAAAGGACAGTTGTAGTATAATCTCATACTTTCGCAATATTGCATGCAATCTGGTCTCCCTCCTACAGGAAGGATGTTGTGAAGCTTAAAAGGGTTCAGAAAAGATTTACAAGGATGTTACCAGGATTGGAGGACTTGAGCTTTCGGGAGAGGCTGAGTAGGCTGGGGCTGTTTTCTCTGAAACGTCAGTGGCTGAGGTTTGTAACCTTTTGGAGATTACAAGATCATCAGTGGCATGGATACCCGAAACGTCGATTCTCCTGTTCCCTGGATGCTGCCTGACCTGCTGCGCTTTTCCAGCAACACATTTCCAGCTATGGTAAACATACAAAAGGTAAACATACAAAATCTTTTCCCTGGGGTGGTGGTAGTTTGGGTGGTGGTATTTGATCAAAACTGGAATGCATAGATTTAGGGTGAAAGGAGCAAAATTTAAAAGGAACTTAAGGGGTAACGTTTTCAAGCAAAGCATGGTGCATGTAACGAATAGGCTGCCAGAGAAAGTGATGGAGGCTGGTACAATTGCAACATTTAAAAGACATCTGTATGGGAATGCGAATAGGAATGGTAACAGCGATATGGGCCAAGTACTAGCCCGGTTCTCATCCTCTGCAACCAGATTGATTTAGGATATCTGTTGGGCATGGACAAATTCGACCTAAGGGTCTGTTTCCATGCTGTCTTTCTCTATGAAACTATGACTACATTTTCATGGCCACTAATTCAGAAAACAAGTTTTTGAGCCAACACAACATTTAAAAGACATCTGTATGGGAATGCGAATAGGAATGGTAACAGCGATATGGGCCAAGTACTAGCCCGGTTCTCATCCTCTGCAACCAGATTGATTTAGGATATCTGTTGGGCATGGACAAATTCGACCTAAGGGTCTGTTTCCATGCTGTCTTTCTCTATGAAACTATGACTACATTTTCATGGCCACTAATTCAGAAAACAAGTTTTTGAGCCAACAACTGTATAAGTTGTGCATTTTAGATCAATATTTCATTGTTAGAGAAGGAAAGTACTTGAGTGAATTTCTGAAAGAAAAGAAACCAGATCCATTTCTTTCACAACA
>NW_025158601.1:0-1499 GCF_004010195.1 Chiloscyllium plagiosum
CGTGATCCTGGTCTGTGTTCCTGGTCTGTGTTCCTGGGCTGTGATCCTGGGCAGTGACCCAGCTTTGTAATACTGGGCTGTGATCCTGGGCTGTGGACCTGCTCTGTGATTCTGGGCTGTGATCCTGCTCTGTGATCCTGCTCTGTGATCCTGCTGTGTGATCGTGGGCTGTGATCCTGCTCTGTGATCCTGGTCTGTGTTCCTGGGCCGTGATCCTGGTCTGTGATCCTGGTCTGTATTCCTGAGATGTGATCCTGCTCTGTGTCACTGGGCTGTGGTCCTTGTCTGTGATCCTGCTCTGTCATCCTGGGCTGTGGTCCTGCTCTGTGATCCCGGGCTGTGATCCTCGGCAGTGATCCTGCTCTGTAATACTGGGCTGTGATACTGGGCTGCGATCCTGGGCTGTGATCTTGCTCTGTGAACCTGGGCTGTGATCCTGGGCTGTGATCCTGACTGTGATCCTGCTCTGTGATCCTGGGCCGTGATCCCGGGCTGTGATCTTGCTCTGTGATTCTGGGCTGTGATGCTGGTCTGTGATCCTGCTCTGTGATCCTGGGCTGTGATCCCGGGCTGTGATCCTGGGCAGTGATCCTGCTCTGTGATCCTGGGCTGTGATCCCGGGCTGTGATCTTGCTCTGTGATCCTGGACTGTGATCCTGGGCTGTGATTCTGGGCTGTGATGCTGGTCTGTGATCCTGCTCTGTGATCTTGGGCTGTGATCCTGCTCTGTGATCCTGGGCTGTGATCCTGGGGTGTGATCTTGAGCTGTTATCCTGGGCTGTGATCCTGGGCAGTGACCCTGCTCTGTGATCCTGGGCTGTGCTCCTGGGCTGTGATCCTGTGCTTTGATCGTGAGATGTGATCCTGGGCTGTGATCCTGCTCTGTGATCCCGGGCTGTGATCCTGGACTCTGATCCCGGGGCTGTGATCCTGGGCTATATCCTGCTCTCTGATCCTGTACTGTGATCCTGAGATGTGATCCTGCTCTGTGATCCTGGGCTGTGATCCTGCTCTCTGATCCTGCTCTGTGATCCTTGGCTGTTATCCTGTGCAGTGACCCTGCTCTGTAATACTGGGCTGTGATCCTGGGCTGTGATCCTGCTCCGTGATCCAGGGCTGTGATCCTGCTCTGTGATCTGGGGCTGTGATCCTGCTCTGTGATCCTGGGCTGTGATCCTGCTCTGTGATCTGAGGCTGTGATCCTGCTCGGTTATCCTGGTCTGTGATCCTGAGATGTGATGCTGCTCTCTGATTCTGCTACGTGATCCCGGGCTGTGATCCTGGGCAGTGATCCTGGGCAGTGACCCAGCTTTGTAATACTGGGCTGTGATCCTGGGCTGTGGTCCTGCTCTGTGATCCTGGTCTGTGTTCCTGTGCAGTGATCCTGGGCTGTGATCCTGTTCTGTGATTCTGGGCTGTGATCCTGCTCTGTGATCCTGCTGTTTAATCGTGTGCTGTGATCCTGCTCTGTGATCCTGGTCTGTGTTCCTGGGCTGTGA
>NW_025158602.1:0-1499 GCF_004010195.1 Chiloscyllium plagiosum
TAAGCACCTGGCATTGAAGAGTCTCGTGATGACTGAATCAGATGTGTGGAAACTCCCATCTGGTTCACTCATGCCAGTTCGGGAAGCAAACTGCCATAGTCATCTGCTCTGTCCCACAGGAGACTCCAGATGGATAATACGTGGTTGACTCTTAAATGTCCTCTGGGAAATAACTGATGTACTAGACATGAATAAATTTATTTTACAAATCCCACTTTACCATTCATGTTTGGAATCCACTGTCCATTAAATGTTGCAAATTTACTCTCATCCATCACTTCCTCAGCAAGTTAATTGCACACGTAAAACATCTTCCCTAAAACAATGATTTTTTTTTAAAATATCTCCCTTTTCATCTTAAACATATGCCCTCTCGCCTTGAAATCCCATCCTGGGAAAAGGCAGCTTCCGTTAACTCTAACTTGCCTCTCAATAATTCATAAACTTCTGTCAGGTCGCCGTTCAAACCCCTAACCTAGAGTGAAATCAGTCACAACTAGGAGAAAGTGAGAACTGCAAATGAGAGATCAGAGTCGAGAGTGTTGTGCTGGGAAAGCGTAGCAGGTCAGGTAGCATTTGAGGAGCAGGAGAATCGACGTTTCGGGGAAGAGCCTGATGAACAACACTTGCGCGAAAAAAATTATTCTCCTGCTCCTGGGATGCTGCCTTATCTGTTGTGGTTTCCCAGCACCCAGATCTTGAATCTGAAAATTGACTCAGCCTATCCAGCCTTTCAGTATAACTCAAACCTTCCACACACAGCAACATGTGTGCATACTTTTCTGAATCTGCTCCAGCTGAATAATATCATTCCTACAACTGGGCGATCTGGACTGGACATAATATTCCAGAAGAGGCCTCATCAATGTCCTGCAAAGCTTCAACATAACGTCCCGACTCCTATACACAAAGGACTGAACAATGAAACAAAGTATGGTAAATGCCTTTGAACCATCTTGCCTGTTGGTGATGCAAACTACAAGGAATTATGCACCTGCTTCCCTCGCTTCCGTGTTTTCCAACACGACGCATAGCCCTACTCTTGTCGTTGTACCAAAATGCAATACCTTCTATTTATCCAGATTGAACTCCATGTTACATTTTCCGGTCCAACGACTCATTGGATTATGATCCTTTTGAAATTTAGCTAATCTTCCTCACTGTCAACAATTCTGGCGTCGCCTACAAACCTACGAAGCATGCCTGCAGTGAGTTCCACTGTTTTCTCACATAGATCAATGATTCATATTTACTGTAGTGGCCATGATTTAGCAGTGTGCAGATCATACAATAGTTAGTCATGCAATTAACCATGAGGAAGAAAGCCGCAGACTGCAGGGAGATATTAAACAAGTGGAAATGAAAATGGTGAAGGAAATTCATTCCAGGCAAGTTGGTGACAGTGAAGCAAGTTCAAACTTCAAACCAGCTGCCCACGCTCCAGTTGTGGCACTCAGCTGTCTCAACAAATGCACTGTAGATTGCTATAAACAGGAAAA
>NW_025158603.1:0-1499 GCF_004010195.1 Chiloscyllium plagiosum
TCAGCAGAAAGTGGGAGATAACACCAGCACTTCGCTGGAGGCTCACTTACTGACACAGTCAATGGAACAAACCAGATACTGCCATTAGCTATTGCTTCAGAATATATCAGTGTTCATGGCTGCTACCACAGAGAATCATTGAATGAAAATGCGAGCCTGCACCACTAATTGCATATCCAAAGGCTTTTTTAAAAGTTTGTGAGATTATCTGCTCAATCACCCGCCGAGGGATTGCATTCCAGACACATGTCACCAGGGGCAGAACGGTGGCTCAGTGGTTAGAACTCCTGCCTTAGAGTACGGGGACTCAGGATTGATTCCAGCCTCGGGTGACTACCTGTACGCGTTTTGCACATTCTCCCCGTGTCTGCGTGGTTTATACTAGGTATTCCGGTTTCCTCCCACAATCTAAAGATGTGCAGGTTAGGTGAATTGGCCATGCTTAATTGCCCATAGTGTTCAGGGATGAGTAGGTTAGGTGCATTGTTCATGGGTAAATATAGGAGGAACGTGTTTGTGTGGGTTATTCTTTGGAGGGTCAGTGTGGATTTGTTGGGCCAAAGAGCCTATTTCCACAAAGTAGGAATTTTATATTCTATGTCTGTGCCACCCTCTCGGTTCAAAACAGACTCACAAATCCTCTCTGAATCCCATGACTTTCACTTTAAGTATGTATCTCTTTGTTTTTGACCCTTCGAGTGAGGTAAACAGCTGCTGTCTCTTCATCCTCTCCATTCCCCTGATGCTTTTGTACACCTGTACCAGGTTTCCTCCTCAACCTTCCCTGCTGCAATGAAAAAAGGAGCAAATTTAACCCACGCACTTCACAGTTTGAGTACTCACTTGTCTTGTTAATTCAGATGTGCATTATCTCACATTTATCAGTGTTAAACTTCATCGGCCATTAATCTGAGTATAGAAATCATCTGTTCATATCGTCCTTAGGCTAACCATTTCCTCTTCACTGTGAAGCACCCATTTAATCTTTGTGTCATCCCCAACATTATTTATCAGCCCACTGCCGTCCATCTTCCACATTCTCACCATCATCATTTTTGAATATCACAAACAAACCTTGATTTCCTTCCTGTTCTCCAGATGTTATTCACAGAAGAGGAATTAAGAATTCCAGTCTCTTGCTTTTCTGATTTTGGGGAATTTACAGAGTGATGCAGTTAACACCTATTATGAGGAAGCTGCAAATAGCATTTGCGACACAGAGTTGAATTCACCTTTTACACTCTACCACTCTGCATGTCTTATTCATAAAGCGTGTACCTAATTTAGGATGAACTAGGGTTTGGCACATTACACTGGAACCTTCTGTGTGGCACTGTTCTTCGTAACAATAGTCAGAGCTGAAGAAATTGTTCATCTGCAGGATGGACACTGACTCATTGCTTGAATGAGTGAATGTGATGAGGATAAATACTAAATTAAATTCGATGTTATGGACAAACTGTAGGAGATAAAATCATGTTCTCATGTCTACATTGAAT
>NW_025158604.1:0-1499 GCF_004010195.1 Chiloscyllium plagiosum
CTTCAAAATACGTAAGGTAACACGACATAATTGCAACGTTCTCTTCAGATATTTCGATGACGTTTGTTGCTTTTTACAAAAAATACTTTTCACAGCAATTTAGCATTTTCTTAAAGCCAACTCGAAAAATTTAATTTTCTGATCTGTCAGGCATTAGTTACAGTCTCCGATGTTTGACTACCTTTCTGCAGCTCCTGTTTTTTACAGGAATGATTGAGGTTTTTGTCACTGTTGCTCACTTGTCTGCTTTTGGTTCAGGGATGTTCATTGTTCCCTGTTATTAGTTCCCTGGTGCTTTCCCACATAATGCGTTATGTTTACCCCGACATTGTTTGCTTCGACAGTACTGACACAAGAACATACCGGTATGACTTTTCTGCAATCCAAGTAATTTCAATTTCATATTCGAAATGACCATGAAGAGAGTGAAGAAAACGAAGGTTTCACGTTGCCCTCAATAAATTTATTAAAGTCAAAGCTGCTTCAAGTGATGGAATAGATTAAGAAAAGTGTATCCTGATTATTGGTAACGTGTGGATTACATTTTCCAAACAGGACAGTAAATAGAAGTATGGTCAGCCTTAGCAAATCATGAAGAACAGGTAGATAAATTGACAGGATAAATAGCGCATTTTTCCATGGTATAACACTCACATTAAATAAAATAAGCAGCCGCCAACCAGAACCACATCACACATGCAATCAGAAACGCAATAGCTCACACTGAAAATCATACCATACAATGACACCAACTCAACACCCCGCATCACACAAGCCGTCACACTCGTCGTCAAAATGCAACAACTCATACTCAACACCACATCACAAACTTATGTACAAAAGCTGAAAATCCCTGTCCACCTCCAGTGCACAACGTCACCAACAAAAATCAGCCGCCACAAATAGAACATAGACTAATACAAAGCAGAACAGGCCCTCCAGCCCTCGATGTTGCGCCAACCTGTGAACTATTCTCAGCTCGTCCAACTTCACTATCCTATCATCATCCATGTGTTTATCAAAGGGTTGTGAAAATCTCCCAAATGTGGCTGAGTTAACTAAATTGGCAGGTAGGGAATTCCACGCCTTTACCACTCTCTGAGTAAAGAAATTGCGTCTGACACCTGTCTTAAATCTATCATCCCTTAATTTGTAGTTATGCCCCCTCGTATAAGCTGACGTTATCATGCTCGGCAAAGACCTCATTACCAACCCTATCTAATCCTCTTATCACCTTTTTATGTCTATCAAATCCCCTCGTTGCCTACTTCTTTCCAATGAGTCCAGACCTAAGTCTCTCAGCCTTCCCTCATGAGACTCTCACTCCGGACCAGGCAACATCCTCGTACATTTCCTCTGCACATTTTCCAATACTTTCACCTCCTTCCCGAAATATAGCGAACAGAACTGTACACGTTATTCTAACTGTGGCTGCATTAGCTTTTTGTATAGTTGCAGCATGATAATGCGGCTCCAGAACTCAATTTCATTACCAATGA
>NW_025158605.1:0-1499 GCF_004010195.1 Chiloscyllium plagiosum
AATGGAAAATGCACCTGACCTGCACGTCTTTGGAATATGGGAGAAAGCAGAAGCACCCGGAGGAAACCCACGCAGACACGGGGAGAATGTGCAAACTCCACACAGACAGTCACCCAAGGTTGGAATCGAACCTGGATCCCTGGTGCTGTGAGGCAGCAATGCTAACCACTGAGCCACCATGCTGCCCCATAAAGCAATCGAAAACTGCATGAGGATTTTAGATAAATAAAAAGGAGGACAGGGAAACAAGAGAAAATGTTAGACTGGTGGGAACTGTGTCTGGAGTACTAATAGGAAACAAATAAATGTCTGTTGAGCTGAAGAGTTACCTTGCATCAATCTTTACGGTGGAAGACACCAGCAGCTTCCCAGAACTTCAAAAATGTCAGGGGACAGAAGTGGGTATAGAAGCTGAAAGTTCTGAAGGTACACAAGTCGCCCAAAACCAGATGGACTACACCCCATTTTTCTAAGATGGTAACTGAGGAGATTGTGGAGGCCTTTATAGTGGTCTTTCAGGAATCATGGGAATCAGGGAGCGTCCAAGTGGGTTGCCAAATATAACATCCTCAGTTTAAGATGAGACGGATACAGACGACAGGAAGTTATAATGATCAGGCAAGTTTAAACTGTTGTTAAGATGTCTTAATGGTTCCTTAAGTTTTTATAAAGAGGTACAGTGCATAAAAGCTAGGAAGTTGTGGATTACCTTTCATTTTACTTTCATGACATACCTTTCATTTTACTTTCATCCATGTGCAGATCTAAGAGATGCTTATATATCCCTAATGTATCTGACTCTACTACGTATACTGGCAGTGCATTGCAGGCACATATCACACCCCTCTGACATCTCCCCAGACCTTCCAACAATCATCTTAAAATTATATCCCCTCATGTTAGCCATTTCTACCCTGGGAAGATTTTTCTGGCTATTCATTCTATCTGTGTCTCGTATCATCCTGCACACCTCCATCAACTCACCTCTCATCCTTCTTCGCTCCAACGAGAAAACACCTAGCCTTCTTAACCACCCATTCAACTTGGGTGACAACTTTGAGGGATTTATAGACGTTGACCCCAAGATCCCTCTTTTCCTCCACACTGTCAAGAGTCCTGCCTTTAACCCGGCAAGAACCCTCCACACCATCCACAACTTCCTCAAACTTCGTGTCATCAGCAAACTTACTAAACCACCCTTCCACTTCCTTATCTAAATAATTTATAAAGCTCACAACGAACAGATGTCCCAGAGCAGGTCCTTGCAGAGCTGGTCATCGATCTCCTGGCTGATTACGTTCCACCTACTACCACGCTCTTTCTTCTATGGACCAACTAATGCTGTATTCAGTCATCTAAATGTCCCTGTGGCCCAAGCCTTCTTACTTTCTGAAAGACCCTACCATGGGGAATCTTATAAAATGCCTTGCTAAAATCCATACACAAAACTTTGTGTACATTAGATGTTTGTCCTCACTGCCAGCCACTCAAACAATCTT
>NW_025158606.1:0-1499 GCF_004010195.1 Chiloscyllium plagiosum
TGGCATGAATATCACGTGTTGTAAGGGTGATACCTGGTCAGTGCTGAAAATGTGTTGCTGGAAAAGCGCAGTAGGTCAGGCAGCATCCAAGGAGCAGGAGAATCGACGTTTCGGACATGAGCCCTTCTTCAGGATCTCCAGCATCTGCAGTCCTCACTTTCTTCTCGAAGATGATACCTGGACAGTCCCAAACCTGTTCACCAGTGAATGTAACATGAATGCCAGTTATCACGTGGACTAGACAAGGCAGAGCTTGCTTACCACATGGAGTCATGGAGGTGAATAGTGTAGGTGCCGTTAACAGGGGAAGTTACATGGCGGAGAAAGGGATGGAGGATTATGTCAAACACATTTGGCTTTGAGGGGGTTCATGTAGAGCTACAGTACTGGCATCGAACCATCAGCTGAGAATTCACAGCCTCAGGATTAGATTCACAGCCCTATTGGTTCAAAATGTCTCCCAATCTCAGTCAAACATGGCCAACCCTTTATCTGGAGGTTCTGACTCCTGCCCAACCCTTGACAAGTTCTTGGATCTGCAACCAGAGGAACAGCTCCATTCCTACCCCGACAAGCTCTTGAAGGATTTTATATGTTCCAAAGGGATCAACCCCTTGTTCTTTCGAGCACCATCCAGCCCAACCTTGTCCTTCCAGGTATCCCACTTTGACTGGAACTTGCAAGCTTCTGATTCTTAAGCAGTCCTCCTTCTCTTCCCAGTGTTAGATGAAGCTACAAGTGCACTGACAGAGGAGACAGAAGGTGAGCTGTACCACACCTGCAAGCAGCTGGGCATGACTGTCATCAGTGTGGGTCACCGCAGCAGCTTGGAGAAGGTAGGAGACCATTAACTCTACCTCAGGGAGAAACCTCTAACCCTTTCACAGAGTGTCAGTGGATACACAGTGCAGGGCTTCACAGGCTGTAGGTCGTGAGGCTGGTGGAGTTTAGATTTAGATTAGATTAGATTCCCTACAGTGTGGAAACAGGCCCTTCAGCCGAACAAGTCCACACCGGCCCTCCAAAGAGTAACCCACCCAGCCCCATTTCCCTCTGACTAATGCATCTAACACTATATGGGCAATTTTCCATGGCCAATTCACCTGACCTGCACATCTTTGGACTGTGGGAGGAAATCAGAGAACCCGGAGGAAACCCATGCAGACACGGGGAGAATGTGCAAACTTTACACAAACAGTGGAATCGAGCCTGGGACCCTGATGCTGCGAGGTAGCAGTGCTAACCACTGAGCCAACATGCTCCAATACAGCACCTCTGACAAAGTACAGAGTCTTCTAAATGTTTTAATAGTGACATAAACTTCCTGCTTGCTCTTGCATTAAATAAAACAGAAACGGTATGGTTGGTACTATTTAATTTAAAAACCTTGAGGATTAGAAAGTTTTACTGTCCACTGCCCTCCCCTACATCCTGCTCTCTCCGTCGTTCCTCTCCTCGCTCTCTCTGTCGTTCCTCTCCTCGCTCTCTCCGTCGTTCCC
>NW_025158607.1:0-1499 GCF_004010195.1 Chiloscyllium plagiosum
TTAACACTCACTGTGTTCCTACTTCATTCACACCGAACACCATTAACACTCACTGAGTAACGGCTTCATTCACACTGTTCACCATTAACACTCACTGTGTTCCTGCTTCATTTATGTTGAATACCGTTAACACTCACTGTGTTCCTGCTGCATTCACACTGAACACGATTAACACTCACTGTGTTCCAGCTTGATTCACACTGAACACGATTAACACTCACTGTGTTCCTGCTTCATTTACACTGAACACAATTAACACTGACTGTGTTCCTGGTTCAGTCACAGTGAACATCATTAACACTCACAGTGTCCCTGCTTTTGATACTCAATACCATGAACACTCTCTGTATTCATGCATCATTCACACTGAACACCATTAACACTCCCTGTGTAATGGCTTCATTCACACTGTACACCATTAACACTCCCTGTGTAACGGCTTCATTCACACTGAACACCATTACCACTCACTGTGTTCCTGCTTCATTCACACTGAACACAATTGGCACTCACTGCGTTCCAGCTTCATTCACACTGAACACCATGAACACTCACTGTGTTCCTGCATCATTCAAACTGAGCACGATTAACACTCAGTGTTCCTGGATCAGTCACAGTGAACTTCATTAACACTCAATGTGTTTCTGCTTCATTCACACTGAACACCATTAACACTCACTGTGTTCCTGCTTCATTCACACAACACCATTAACACTCACTGTGTTCCTGTGACATTTACACTGATCACCATTAACACTCACTGTGGTCCTGCCTCATTCACACTGAACACCATTAACACTCATTGTGTTCCTGTGACATTTACACTGATCACCATTAACACTCACTGTGTTCCTGCTATACTCACACGGAACATCATTAACACTCACTGTATGCCTGCTTCATCGACACTGAACACCATTAACACTCACTGTGTTCCTGCTACATTCACACTGAACACCATTAACACTCACTGTGTCCCTGCTTCTTTCACACACAACACCACTAACACTCTCTCTGTTCCTGCGTCATTCACACTCAGCACCATTAACACTCAATGTGTTCCTGCCTCATTCACACAGAACAGCATTAACACTCACTGTGTTGCTGCTTCTTTCGCACACAACACCAGTAACACTCATTGTGTCCCTGCTTCATTCACACTCAGTACCATTAACACTCACTGTGTTCCTACTTCATTCACACTAAACACGATTAACACTCACTGTGTTCCTGCTTCATTTATATTGAATGACATTAACACTCACTGTGTTCCTGTATCATTCACACTGAACACAATTAACACTCACTGTGTAACGGCTTCTTTCTCAACGTACACAATCAACACTCACCGTGTTCCTGCTGCATTCACACTGAACACCTTTAACACTCATTGTGTTCATGTTTCATTCACATTCAGTCCCATTAACACTCACTGCGTTCCAGCTTCACTCACACTGAACACGATGAACACTCATTGTGTTCCTGCTTCATTTATATTG
>NW_025158608.1:0-1499 GCF_004010195.1 Chiloscyllium plagiosum
CTGCTGGTTGCCATTTTTTATAAATGACTTAGACGCAGGCATTGGTGGATAGATTATTAAATTTGCAGACGACACTAAAGTCGGTGGACTAGTAGACAGTGTGGAAGACTGTTACAGGTTGCAGGGGGACTTGGATAAATTGCAGAATTGGGCTGTGAGGTGGCAAATGAAGTTCAATGCAGCTAAATGTGAGGTGCTGCGTTTTTGGAAGAATAACAGGAAGTCAGAGCACTGGATCAGTGGAAAGATTCTTGGTAGTGTGGATGTGCAGAGGGATCTTGGAGTTAATGTACATAGATCCCTGAAAGTTGCCACCCAGGTGGATACTGCTGTTAAGAAGGCATACGGTGTGTTCGGTTTCCTTTGGAGAGGGATTGAGTTCCGGAGCCGCAATATCATGCTGTAGCTATACAAAATGCTAGTGCGGCCACACTTTGAATATTGTGTACAGTTCTGGGCCCCATATTTCAGGAACGTTTGGAAGAATTGGCAAAGGTTCAGAGGAGACTTACCCGAACGTTGCCTGGTCTGGATGGAAGGTCTTATGAGGAAAGGCTGAGAGACTTGGGTCTGTTTTCATTGGAAAGAAGAAGGCTCAGAGGGGGTTTGACGCAGCCATACAAAAGGATGAGATAGGGTAGACAGTGACCGTCTTTTTCCTCGGATGATGACGTCAGCTTGTACGAGGGGGCATAACTAAAAATTGAGCGGTGATATATTTAAGACAGATGTCAGAGGCAGGTTCTTTACCCAGAGGATGGTAAGGGCGTGGAATGCCCTACCTGCCAATGCAGTCAACTCAGCCACATTAGGGAGATTTAAACAATCCTTAGATAAGCACATGGATGATTTTGGGGTACTGTAGGGCGAGGAGCTGAGAATAGTTTACAGATCGGCGCAACATCGAGGTCCGAAGGGCCTGTTCTGCGCTGGATTGTTCTACGTTCTATGATCTAAAGTTAGAAGTCATGGCATCAGAGGTAATTGACATGGATGGAAATCAGGTTAGCAGGCAAGAAACAGTGAGTTGGAATAAAAGGTTCATTTTCAGAGTACAAGAGATTCGACGTTTCGGGCATAAGCCCCATTCCTGAAGAAGGGCTTATGCCCGAAACGTCGATTCTCCTGTTCCCTGGATGCTGCCTGACCTGCTGCGCTTTTCCAGCAACACATTTTCAGCTCTGATCTCCAGCATCTGCAGTCCTCACTTTCTCCTCCTTTTCAGAGCAGCAGGCAGTGACAAATGTGGTACCACAGGGTTCAGCGCTGATGACACGGAGCTGGGTGGCAGTGTGTACTATGTGGAGGATGCTGATTGGCTGCAGGGTGACTGGCTGAGAGAGCAAATACCTGGCAAATGCAAGAAAATATGAATAAATGTGAGGTGATCTACTGAATAATGGCAGTTTAGGTAAAGATGAGGGGTAACAAGACCTGGGTGCCAAGGTGAGGAGAGGTCGGGAGTAGGATACTGAGATTGTATGATCAGCCACAATCAC
>NW_025158609.1:0-1499 GCF_004010195.1 Chiloscyllium plagiosum
TCCTTCCTCTCGTATGGCGACCAAAACTGCACAGATGATCGTGAATGAAGGGGATGGAGGTTAGTTTGACCTGAGAGGAGGATAAAATGTCAGCACAACATCAAGGTGTGAAGGACCTTTTCTGTGCTCCACAGTTCTGTGTTGTATGTACAACACTGAACTCTCTTTGATCACCAATGGGATTGTCTGCAGCTCATTCAGGGACTGTAGAATATTGTTGTAGTTTCCCAAATTGATTCTGTTTTCTGCATGAAAAAGCTTTGGTGTGTGTATCTCCCAGGTGCGATGATAAGACAGCAGGACAGCTCAGTCAGAGACACCTTTCCCCATTTGTCCCAGTCAGTGTGATGAGAGAAAAATGGAAGGAGAGCAAACTGGAACTGGATGTCTTCATTCTTCACTCCTGGAGAAGGGTTCCACCTGAAACATTGACTTCTCCACCTCCTGATGCTGCCTGTCTTGCTGTGTTCTTGCAGCCTCCTGCCTGTCTATTGTGGACTCCAGCGTCTACAGGTTTTACTTATTGTCTCTTCATTCTTTTGTTTAGCAATCCCCAACCTCAGGGGGAATCCACCCAACATTAAAGCTGTAATTCAATCGCCAACCTCTGGGGGAGCCACCCTACATTAAAGTTGTAATTCAATCCCCAACCTCGGGGGGAGCCAACCTACATTAAAGTTGTAATTCAATCCCCAACCTCAGGGGGAATCCACCCAACATTAAAGTTGTAATTCAATCCCCAACCTCGGGGGGAGCCAACCTACATTAAAGCTGTAATTCAATCGCCAACCTCGGGGGTTGTCACCCCACATTAAAGCTGTAATTCAATCCCCTACCTCAGGGGGGAGCCACCCCACATTAAAGCTGTAATTCAATCCCCTACCTCAGGGGGGAACCACCCTACATTAAAGCTGTAATTCAATCCTCAATCTCTGGGGGGAGCCATCCTACATAAAAGATGTAATTTAATCCTCAATCTCTGGGGGGAGCCATCCTACATAAAAGATGTAATTTAATCCCCATCCTCAGGGGGGAGCCATCCTACATAAAAGCTGTAATTCAATCCCCAACCTCAGGGCGGAGCCATCCTACATAAAAGCTATATCAATCCCCAACCTCAGGGGGGAGCCATCCTACATAAAAGATGTAATTCAATCCCCAAACACAGGGGGGAGCCACCCTACATTAAAGCTGTAATTCAATTCCCAACCTCAGGGTGAGCCATCCTACATTAAAGCTAAAAATCACACAATAAAAGCTATATCAATCCCCAACCTCAGGGGGAGCCATCCTACATAAAAGCTGTAATTCAATCCCCAACCTCAGGGGGGAGCCACCCTACATTAAAGCTGTAATTCAATCCCCAACCTCAGGGGGGAGCCACCCTACATAAAAGCTGTAATTCAATCCCCAACCTCAGGGGGGAGTCACCCTACATTAAAGCTGTAATTCAGTCCCCAACCTCAGGGGGAGCCACCCTACATTAAAGCTGTAATTCA
>NW_025158610.1:0-1499 GCF_004010195.1 Chiloscyllium plagiosum
TACAAAATCACACTAAAGCCTTCTATGTAAGTGTGCATGCATGAGAGTATGGGTGAGTGTGTGCGTTCTTGATAAAGTGTGTGAGTGATAGAGTATCAGCCTGTGAGAGGGTGTATTTGTGTGTGTGTCTGAGGGAGGGATCTGTGTGAATGTGAGAGTGTGTGCTTTGTGTGGGTGTGAGAGCGCGTGACAGTGAAGTGGGGTTACCTGTCATGTGACATGAATCCAAGGTCCTGGTTGATGCCATCCTCATGTGTTCCGAACTTGGATACTAGCCTCTGCTGGGCCACTAAAACTGAATAAGCAGTTACTTTGCACACATTGGCGAGGGCAGGGTGGGACTTGTCTTTCGATTTGCAGAAGGTGGGAGGTTCTGGGTGCTGGAAGCTAGGGAACACACATGCTGGAGGACCTTCGCCTCAGAGAGATGCAGCTGGAAGCCAGGCTGCAGACACGTTGGGGGAATCATCAAACCCCCCACACTGTGAAAACAGGCCCTTTGGCACAACAATGCACACTGACCCCCTCCCCCCCAGAACATCCCACTCAATAACATCCACAGCGAATCCCTGAATTTAGAACACCCAATCCCCTCTAAGCTGCGCATCTTGGGAGGAAACCAGAGCACCCAGAGATTGGGGGGTGGGGCTGGTAGGAAAGTGCAAACTCCACACAGACAAACACCCTGAGGGTGGGATCGAACTCAACTCCCTGGCACTGTGAGGCAGCGGTGCTAACCACTGAGCTGCTGCCGCGCCGCCTACAGTCTTGGATTGTAGGAATCGATTGACTTCATTCCAGGATTGAAGGAATCGATTGGCTTCATGCCAGTCCTGGTGACACTCCAGCCCGTTTGGGAAATTGAATTTGCTTCCACAGAGTTTCCACGGTGCAGGGGTCATTGCGTCTCAGCAGCTTCAACGATCAAAAGAAGGGCTCGTCTACAGCGAAAACACTAGTCCACATTTCGCTGCAGAGTTCAAGTTCTCTGCACAGTCAGAATCCTGGAACACTCCCACGCAGGCTGCATGTAATCGCGGGGCTTCTCAAGTCACGTTGATGTTTGAAATAACTTCCCCTCCTGGATTTAAACGCTGCTGATATTCAGGCCCTGAGTAAATTTCTTGTGCACGCCTTAACAGCAAATCCTCCTCTGTTGATACCTTGAGAAAACAGATCATTGCTGTCAGTGCAGGGCAGGAAATAGGATAAGAGAATTCTAGTTTGTACCGAACAGCCTTCCCTATCTCCTACCCGAAATCTGTCTCCCATTTCCTCCACCTTTCAATGGATTGCAACTCGAATTCATCCTTCCATCCTCCGTTTTTGCCCAGCTCCCCTCACCGGAAAGCGCTGACTCTCGGTTCAGTTTCTTAGTCACTTCTTGCCATTCCCAGTATATTGCCCACATCTTTATTTCGTTTTTAAAGCAGAAAGGCAGTGGTTTGCTGATGCCAGGATCTGACGGCAATTGCGCTCACGCTCCAGATTCTCTCTTG
>NW_025158611.1:0-1499 GCF_004010195.1 Chiloscyllium plagiosum
TTAAAACACAAAATGAATTCCTATAGTTTTACCGACGTAGGCATAGTCCCATGGCAAATGCGGGGCGGCTCTGATGCCTGCTTGCAGAGGTATGCAGACCAATGTCTTGTACAATGTTAACATGACCTGCCAGCTCTTATACTCAATACCCCGTCCAATGAAGGCAAGCATTCTATACGCCTTCTTGACCACTCTATCCACCTGTGCAGCAACCTTCAGGGTACAATGGACCTGCACTCCGAGATCTCTCTGACCATCAACTTTTCCCAAGGCTCTTCCGTTCATTGTATAATTCGCTCAAAAAAATTTGCTTTTTCATTGAACCTGGAAGATCTCACACACTATCTTGCCATCCTTAACTTTCTTCAGGAAGAGTGCTGCTCTTGACAGCATGTCAGAAAGCTACATCTATTTTCATTTTTTATATCTGACATCAAGATGATAACTCTTTGCAGACACAATCTTCAGAGCAGGTAGACGTGGTTGGAAGGTAATACTTTGAAGTGACTTGTGGTTAGACTACACCACCATTTTGTCTCTCCCAAACAAGAATTGATTAAAAGAACAATTACAGGAATTCTCTGTATCTGTACGTAACCTCATTCAATTTGCGTTAATACCCTGAATGCAACTATAACTGCTTGACCTTGATGTGTAAAAGCCCTGTCAATGTATTATCCCACTGGTACTTTACTGCAAGATCAGCAGTAGCATCAAAGTGCTCACCATAGTATTATCATACCAAGTTGTTTGATCCTAGTGAAAACAGCTTTTTGTCTTATCTCCCAATTCCACTGTACATTTGATTTTATTTTGATTCGTTGTTATCACGTGTACCTGAGTACAGTGAAAAATTTTGTTTTGCAAGCAGTACAGGCAGATCACAACAAACAAAGGCATACAGATAGTGTGTTTAGTCAGAGCGAGGCATACAAGGTTACGGCTAGACAGGAGGTGCACAAAAGCAAGGTCAACATTACACTTGTAATTAGAGAGATCTGTTCAGCAGTCGGATAACAGCGAGGAAGAAGCTGTTCTTGAACCAGTGGGTACAGGTGTTCAAACTTCTGTATCTCTTGCCTGATAGAAGAAGGTGGAAGAGAGTATTATTGGGGAGGGAGGCGTCTTTGATGATGTTGGCAGCCTTGCTGCAGCAATGAGAAGTCAAATTTGAATGTATGGATGAGAGGGTAGCTTTCGTGATGGTCTGGGCTGTGCCCACAAATTTCTGTCATTTCTTAGGGTCCTGGGCAGAGCAATTGCCATACCAGACCATTATGCACCCAGATAGAATGCTTTCTGTGGTGCATCTGTCAAAGTTGGTGAGGGCCCTTATGGCCATGCCGAATTTCATAAGCCACCTGAGGAAGAAGAGATGTTGTTGTGCCTTCTTGACTGTTGCTTTATGTGGGAAGTCCAGGGCAGATTGTTGGTTATCGTCAATCCTAGAAACTTGATGGTCTCCACCCTGCAAGGTTTGTGAAGGTTTGTAGCTCAGG
>NW_025158612.1:0-1499 GCF_004010195.1 Chiloscyllium plagiosum
AGAAGCCCCTAATTATGGTAGGTGGAAACCCTCTAGTGATACAGTTAGGTCTAGGAAGACTGACATCAATCACAGTCACTGAACAAACCGCTCCAGTTGACTCATTTCAAGATAACCCTGATATATCACAATAATACTTATTGTGGGTGGGATGTTGATATCACTGACTACTTGGTGAATGGCACATTTCCAGTTGTAATGTTAGAGTTGGTAGAGAGAGATAATAATTTCTCTTCACAAGCTCAATGATTCACCTGTGGTTTGGCAGGGTAGGAATTGCTGGGCTCCCGGGGCTGTCTATGTCTGATCAGAAGGATGCTGCATCATTTTGTTTTATTTATTTATATTTACCTTTAACATTTATCTGACAATAATTTAATGGCTTAAGTGGGGTTAGGCATTTTTGAGAGGCCTACTACAAGACCATAGACAGTGGAGAGACAGTCCATTCCTTGCAGTCCTTGCAGCCACAGCCTGGTCCTGTAGAGTGATGGTCAAACTCTCACAAACAGGATTCTTAGTTTTACCCTTCACCAGTTATTGCTCGCGTCTCAGCAGGGTTGGAAGGAAGTAAATCTCTCCCGGCTGCTACACTCTCTCTCTCTCTCTGAGATTTCTCTCAGAATTGTCTTTTGATATTCTTTCCCCCGGATTGGAGAACTGTATGTCAGACAATCTGTTGACTAAATTTGTTTTTTTGACACACCTGTGTTTATTGGATGTTACCATATTGGAGCAGTGACTGTCTAGTAGTTAATGACCTATTATTCTGTTAGGTTTTCCAACAGGATTATGTAGTTCCAAGTTCTCCTTGTTTTTTGTTGTATTTTGTCGACAGCGTTTGAACAGATTGCGTTTTGCTTGAATTCGAATATTTTGACCAAGTGAATTGTATCTGAAACACAGCACCTCACATTTACCTTTAAAATAAGGAAACATTCAGGTCAAGATTACCTTCTCCATGTATTTTGAGGGGATCTGCTCTGGTGCATAACAGCGGTACAGATATTCACATTTTAATGGGGTAATTACTTAATGGACAACATGTTGCAGAACAATGGTGGTTGACAACTGAATGGGCTGAGCTGGAGGAGTGATAGTTCTGCCAGGAGTTATATCGGATACTCAATCCACCTCCAGATCCAGCCTGGACACACATAATCCAAGACGAGATATCAGTTCAACATGAAGCACTGCGAAGACCGGGCGAGTGTACTGCTCAGCAATCTGTCCAGGATTGAACAGTGTTCAGAGTTCACAAGTCCACTACTTATCTGCTCAACAGTGCATTGATCTATAAGTCATGGACTAGATAATCTGTTCAGCACAGGGCAATGTGCAGAAAACGTACCTGCACTGTTCTATAACACGGACTGGGTATCTGTCCAGCAAAGAGAGCTGTGCAGTGAATAACATTGAATATATCTGTTAATCTGGTGGAGTTAACTTCCCAGCATGGACAACTGTGTACACCAACTACTGTCTTGTTGAGTAACACT
>NW_025158613.1:0-1499 GCF_004010195.1 Chiloscyllium plagiosum
CCATTCATGTATCTGTCTAGACACAGCTAATGGCGTGATCATGCCACTATTTACCACCTCTGCTGCCAACGTGTTCCAGGCACCAACCACCCTCTGCATAAAGAACTTTCCACACATTTCTCCCTTAAACTTTTCCCTTCTTACCTTGAACTCCTGACTCCTGGTATTTGAGTCCCCTACTTTGAGAAAAAGCTTCTTGCTATCCACTCTGTCTCTCCCTCTCATGATTTTGTAGACCTCAAGCAGGTCACCCATCAACCTTCGACTTTCTAATGAAAATAGTCCTAATCTATTCAACCTCTCTTCCTAGCTAGCACCCTCCTCACCAGGCAATCTTGGTGAACCTCCTCTGCACCCTCTTCAAAGCATCCACATCCTTCTGGTAATGTGGCAACCAGAACTGTACGCAGTATTCCAAATGTGGACAAACTACAGTCCGATATAATTCGATTAGATTACATTACCGTGTGGAAACAGGCCTTTCGGCCCAACAAGTCCACACCATCCCCCTTCACCTAACACTATGGGCAATTTAGCATGGCCAATTCACCTGACCGGCACATCTTTGGACTGTGGGAGGAAACAGAGCACCCGGAGGAAACCCATGCAGACACAGGGAGAATGTGCAAACTCCACACAGTCAGTCACCTGAGGCGGGAACTGAACCCGGTCTCTGGCGCTGTGAGGCAGCAGTGCTAACCACTGTGCCACCGTGCCGCCCACTGCCACCGTGCCACCCACTTCTTCCAAGAATTCTATTAATTTAGTAAGACATGACATTCCCTGCACAAAATCATGCTGCCTATCACTAATAAGTCCATTTTCTTCCAAATGTAAATAGAACCTATCCCTCAGAACCTATCTTCAGCAACTTCCCTACCACTGACGTCAGGCTCACTGGCCTATAATTATCAGGATTATCCTTGCTACCCATCTTAAACAAGGGGACAACATTATCAATTCTCCAGTCCTCTGGAATCTCTCTCATGTTCAAGGTGGCTACAAAAATATCTGTTAAGGCTCCAACTATTTCCTCTTTCACTTCTTTTGGACACCTGGGATAGATCCCATCCGGACCTGGGGACTTGTCTACCTTAATGCCTTTTAGAATACCCAACATTTCCTCCCTCCTTATGCTGACTTGACAGAGAGTAATCAAACATCTATCCCCAACTTCAACATCCGTCATGTCCCTCTCCTTGGTGAATACCGAAACAAAGTACACATTAAGAATCTCTCCCATTTTCTCTGACTCCACGCATAACTTTTCTCCTTTGTCCTTGAGTGGGCCAACCCTTTCTCTAGTCACACTCTTGCTCATTATATACAAATAAAAAGCTTTGAGATTTTCCTTTAACCCTGTTTGCGAATGACTTTTCATGATCCCTTTTAGCCCTTTTAATTCCTCATTTCAGATTGGTCCTACTTCCCAATATTCTTCCAAAGCTTTGTCTGTTTTCAACCATCTAGACCTTATATATGCATCCTTTTTCCTCTTA